>NC_056438.1:58658645-58958645 GCF_018296145.1 Oncorhynchus tshawytscha | reverse complement strand
GGCTACTTTGAAGAATTTCAAATATAACATATATTTTGATTTGTTGAACACTTTTTTGGTTACTACATGATTCCATATGTGTTATTTCATAGTTTTGATGTTTTCACTATTATTCTACAATGTAGAAAGTAGTAAAAATAAAGAAAATCCCTTGAGTAGGTGTTCTAAAACTTTTGACCGGTAGTGCATGTTGTCTGTTCACAGGTGAAGAACCTGATTGAGGAAATGGCAGCTCTGGATGAAATCATTGCCAAGCTGACAAAGGAAAAGAAAGCTCTTCAAGAAGCTCACCAGCAAACACTGGACGACCTACAGAGTGAGGAGGACAAAGTCAACAATCTAACCAAGGCCAAGGCTAAGCTAGAGCAACACGTTGATGATGTGAGATCCTATTTAGAGATTAGATGGTCTTTAAATGGAAAAAATGCTAACAATCAGCTAGAAATTGTAATTTGCTTCTTATCCTCTGAAGCTTGAAGGGTCCCTTGAGCAAGAGAAAAAGGTGCGAATGGATCTTGAAAGAGCCAAGAGGAAGCTGGAGGGTGATTTAAAGCTGTCCCAGGAGAGTGTAATGGACCTGGAGAATGATAAACAACAGCTAGAGGAACGCCTCAAGAAGTAAGATTAAAATCATCACAAATTATTACATTCTACTGCAAACAAATGCATAAACGAGCTACCAATGAATTATTCCACTGATTCCACAGGAAGGACTTTGAAACCGGTAATCTTATCTGTAGGATTGAAGATGAACAGGGCATAATAATTCAACTTCAAAAGAGGTTGAAGGAGCTTCAGGTAATGAAAAAGTACGACATCCTTAATCGATTTTAACTCTTCAACCATTTGTATATTTTACCATGATGATGCCATTTTGTGCTAGGCCCGTGTAGAGGCACTGGAAGAGGAGCTTGAGGCAGAAAGAACTGCCCGAGCCAAGGTGGAGAAGCAAAGAGCAGACTTGGCCAGAGAGCTGGAGGAGATCAGTGAGAGGCTGGAGGAGGCTGGCGGAGCCACTGTGGTCCAGATTGAGATGAACAAGAAGAGGGAGATGGAGTTCCAGAAACTCCGCAGAGACCTTGAAGAGGCCACTCTGCAGCACGAGGCAACAGCTGCCTCACTCAGAAAGAAACAAGCTGACAGTGTGGCTGACCTGGGGGAGCAGGTAGACAACCTTCAGAGAGTGAAGCAGAAACTGGAGAAGGAAAAGAGCGAACTTAGGCTAGAGCTGGATGATGTCCTCTCCAACATGGAACATGTTGCAAAGTCAAAGGTAAAAAAAATCGATCTAAGTGAAAGTACAACGTTTTTTTCCATTTGGTCACTGTTAACCTCTTGAATGGATTTTTTCTTGTCTTTCATCTTGAAGATTAACTTGGAGAAGTTGAGTAGAACTCTAGAGGACCAAGCCAATGAATACAGGACCAAGTATGAGGAAACCCAAAGATCCCTCAATGACATTACAAATCAAAAAGCCCGACTTCAAGCCGAGAATGGTAGGTAGAATAACTTTTGTCTCTGGATATTGCAATAAATACTCTGAATGAGGTAACAAGATAAAGTATGTTCCTCAACCTCTTACTTTCTAGATGAGATTGGAAGACAGTTGGAAGATAAGGAATCTCTGGTCTCTCAGCTGACCAGAGGAAAGAATTCCTATGGTCAACAGCTTGAAGATCTAAAGAGACAGCTGGAGGAGGAAGTCAAGGTAATTTAGACCATTCATTTTCTTATTGATAAATGATGATGCCCTCGTCATAAAATGAATCCCATCTGTCCTTGCTCCCTTCAGGCAAAGAATGCACTATCCCATGCAGTGCAGTCTGCTCGCCATGACCGTGACCTGCTTAGAGAGCAGTATGAGGAGGAGCAGGAGGCCAAGGCTGACCTGCAGCGTGGCATGTCCAAGGCTAACTCTGAGGTGGCTCAGTGGAGAACTAAGTATGAGACTGATGCCATTCAGAAAACTGAAGAACTGGAGGAAGCCAAGTAAGGAATGAGTGCTATATGTTAGAATTCTAATACCTGCTAGATAGAAGCAACATTTCTCTTTGTACAGATAGTGAACAAATACTCAATGGATCGAGTCCAAAATAATAAATTCCAACTCTAAGTAAATTTACTATTACTTAGGAATTGGTATTTATTATTTTGGACTCGATCCCTTGAGTATTTGTGTGAGCCTGAAGTTTGGAGAAGCTATGAAATGATATGCCACATTTTCTACTTTGTCTCTTCATCTACAACTCAGGAAGAAGCTGGCTCAGCGCTTGCAGGATGCTGAAGAAGCTGTGGAGGCAGTGAACGCTAAGTGTTCCTCCCTGGAGAAGACCAAACACAGACTGCAGAATGAGATTGAAGATCTCATGGTGGATGTGGAGAGGTCTAATGCTGCTGCTGCCGCCCTGGACAAGAAGCAAAGAAACTTTGACAAAGTATGCAATGCAGTTCTGCAATTTACACGTGTATCTGAATTCCTGAATTCTACACAGCAGAAACAAAATAATAGGCTTACTACAACACTTATAAAGAGTCATGATTGAAGTCAAATGGCTGCTGTATTATATCATGTAGATCCTGGCTGAATGGAAGCAGAAGTATGAGGAGTCTCAGTGTGAGCTGGAGAGCTCCCAAAAGGAGGCCAGATATCTGAGCACTGAACTCTTCAAGCTAAAGAACTCCTATGAAGAATCTTTGGATCAGCTGGAGACAATGAAGAGGGAGAACAAGAACCTTCAAGGTGAGCAAAGAGCTCTTTGTTTGAAATGTTTTCAGCTCTGCCAATGTTCGCATCCATGCACTGAAGAGCAAACAGCTCTTTTATGAAACAAGGTTCTGCAAGTGCCCAATATAGTTTTCATATTTCTTCATTGCAACACCTTTTTCTCAGAGGAGATAACTGATCTGAGTGAGCAGCTGGGTGCGGGAGGAAAGACAATTTATGAGTTGGAGAAGGTCCGTAAACAGTTGGAGCAAGAGAAGGTAGAGATCCAGGCTGCTCTGGAGGAAGCTGAGGTAAGAGTGCAATTTCAAATCTTCCCTGGTTCTGTCTGGATTGGCCATTTTACATCAACAACTGTCATTTTCAGTTTGAATCTTCTGATGTGTATTCTAGGCCTCCCTGGAGCACGAGGAGGGAAAGATCCTCAGAATTCAGCTTGAGTTAAATCAGGTCAAGGCTGACATTGATCACAAGTTAGCTGAGAAGGATGAGGAGATGGAGCAGTCCAAGAGAAACCTGCAGAGGAACATTGATACCCTGCAGAGTTCTCTTGAGGCCGAGTGCAGAAGTAGGAATGAGGCCCTCAGGCTGAAGAAGAAGATGGAGGGAGACCTCAATGAGATGGAGATCCAGCTTAGTCAAGCCAGCAGGCAGGCAGCTGAGGCCCAAAAACAGATGAAGAGCGTTCATGCTCATCTGAAGGTAAATTAAAACAGATTGCCATCTGACTGGGCACAAAGTGGTTGAATCAACATTGTTTCAACATAATTTGTCAACATATTGTGATGTGGAATCTATGTGGAAAATACATTAGATTTGAAAAAGTAATCAACATAAACAGTTTTGAGGGTGAAATTTCAACCACAGGATTATGTCATCATGGTAACCAAATTTCAACATAATCAAACATATAAAAAATGTTGAATTTGTACCTTTCAAACAACGTCAGATCTTCAACGTTATATTCACTATAAAACTTTATTTTCTTGAAAGGCTGGGCAGCACCTCCTACTTGAGCATTGATTTATCTACAGCTACACTTTGGTCTCTCATCCAGGGTTTTACCCAAGTTTAGCTATAATATTTATCACTGACTATTACTAATGTGCTATCTTGAGAATGATTGTTGAGAGATCTCAACATAAAAATGAAATATATTCACTGTTGCTATAGAAGTCATTCCAAAGGTTAGTTTAACAGAGGAAATTAAATATCACCATACTATTTAGGCCTATATAGCATTTGCAAAGTCATCAACAGCTATTGTTTCAATTCAACCCAGAATTCAACTAAAAATAGACAATACAATAGACCTAGGGTTTCAAGCTCTATTTCAAATGTAACGATTTTTAGTGATATTGAATTGTGTTTGGTTGCCAATGCAACCAAATTTCATCATTTGAAGGAGATATCTATTCTGCTTGGATAGTTCCATCTGTGCCAATTATTCGAGTTTTAATTCCAGTTTGTCTACAAATTAATTAATGGCACATATTGAACTATCCAAGCAGAAGACATCTCCTTCAAATGTTGATATTTGGTTGCTTTGACAACAGACCACAATTCAATATTACTTTTGTAATAAAGTAAATAGCCTAAAGTTAAGGCTATCTTAAATACTAATGTAACATTCAACCTTAAAATAAGTAGCACATCCATGGCCACATTGAGGTTACTGTAGATATAAATTTCTTCCTATGTAATCATATAAGGCATGCATGTTCAAGATAGCATGCATAGGTCGTCACAGGTCTGTGGAGATCTTCATAATTGCTGCAGAATCTTAAACAGCATTGATCACTTACACCATATGCTTTTAATGTAATCTCAACTGCCATCCACGTCACTTGGTCTGCTATTAGATGAAGCACAGTAATAATGATCGGTTGTATAAATAAGCAAACTATCTGACATTGTATTCCCATTTGAACTTTGCTGTGCTTTTAAATGGTTGAAAGCATGATAGACATAAATCAAAAATATGACATTGTTTTTTCATTGGAATTTGGTTGTGCTTTTAGATGGTTGAAAGCATGGAAATTCAACTAACTTTTGGCTGTCTTTTTGAGTGGGTGAATATAGTTTGTAATCTCACTGATCAACATCCCAACCGAATATTACCCAATTATCCACATTGAAATGACATGGTGTGCCCAGTGGGATGGTGTGCCTAGTAGATACTGCTCAAAATGAGGTATCTCCAACCTTGCATATTTCTCTCTAGGATGCCCAAATCCAGTTGGATGACTCTCTCCGTTCCAATGATGATCTGAAGGAGAACATTGCCATTGTAGAGAGACGTAACAATCTGATGCAGGCAGAGCTGCAGGAGCTAAGAACCTGTCTTGACCAGACTGAGAGAGGCCGCAAGCTGGCTGAGCAAGAACTGCTGGATGTCAATGAGAGGGTGCAGCTGCTGCACTCACAGGTAAAGTATAATCACTAATTATGGATTTCCTGCTGTAGCTGAACATTGTTACAAAGTTATTTTCTTAAAATTTATGAATAGAACACTGGCCTGCTGAATCAGAAGAAGAAACTTGAGGCTGACACCGCCCAGTTTCAGACTGAGGCAGAAGAGGCAGTGCAGGAGTGCAGAAATGCTGAAGAAAAGGCAAAGAAGGCCATTACTGATGCTGCCATGATGGCAGAGGAGCTGAAGAAAGAGCAGGACACCAGTTCTCACCTAGAGCGTATGAAGAAGAACATGGAGCAGACCATCAAGGACCTGCAGCACCGCCTGGATGAGGCTGAACAAATTGCCATGAAGGGGGGCAAGAAGCAGGTGCAGAAGCTGGAGGCCAGGGTAAGCATAACTTTACATTACATATTGTACATGTGCATACTGTACATCAGAAGACACAAAAAAGTAATACTGCACCCTGTAACATGAATGTTATTTCTTTGTTGTGACAGGTGAGGGAGCTGGAGAATGAGGTTGAGGCTGAGCAGAAGAAGTGTGCTGATGCAATCAAAGGAATTCGTAAATTCGAGAGGCGTATCAAGGAGCTGACCTACCAGGTATCTTTACTAACTCCATCATTGGCTGTCCAGTCTTTTGACCTGATAACAAATGGGGTGAACCTTTTTTTTGTCTGAAATTTACAGACTGAGGAGCACCGTAAGAATATGGCCAGTCTTCAAGACCTTGCCGATAAGCTGCAGCTAAAAGTAAAATCCTACAAGAGAGCTGCAGAGGAAGCTGTAAGTGTGGACTTTATGCATTCATTCTTTAGGTACTGTCCACCTGTATTAGCTCAGGCTACATAATGTTTGTTTTGTTTCTGTACCACAGGAGGAACAGGCTAATACTAACCTGACCAAGTTCCGCAAGATACAGCATGACCTGGATGAGGCCAAGGAAAGGGCCGACATCGCTGAGTCTCAGGTCAACAAGCTGCGTGCCAAGAGCCGTGATGTTGGTTCCAAGGTTAGAATTTCTGTAAAATATATGATCTATGGTTTCTGACCCTGGCAAATGCCAAACAATGTTTCCACTATATTTTAATAGATGTTTTTTATCTTTTGATGCCAAATTTCTACTCACTGGCTGTCTCTCTTTGTCTCCTTTCATTACAACATTCCCTGACATTCCAGAAAGGATTTGATGAAGAGTGAGGTTTTGGACCCTTCGGAAAACCATGTTTCTGCTGTGTGTGGTAGTGTGGAATAAAATCTCTTCAATCAGTCTGACAATTAGGTCTCTTACATTGTGTCCCAGGTACCTATCCTTGGTCAGGAATTGTGTGGAATAAAATCTCTTTAAGCAGTCTGACAATTATGTCTTTTCCATTGTGTCCCATTTACCCATCCTTGGTCAGAGAGATTGAATGCTAAATTATCATCACCAAACTAGAGTATTTCGAAACATACTGAATGCAGGTTACAGTTTTTTGTCATCAATCTTGTTCTGGAGGCAGTTCTGCAGAGTTGTCACTAGCTGGTACAGCCACAAAGTCATACAATCTGATTTTTAAACTAACCCTAAGCTTAACCATAACCACTCTAATGCCTAACCCTAACTTAAGACCAAAAAGCAAATGCTTGTTTTCATGAATTTTTACAATAAAGCCCATTTTGACTTTGCAGCTGGCCTATTTCTAGGAAAATCACAAAATTCTGCCTCCAAAAAAAACCTAACGACAATAAATGTCAACCTGCATATTGACTGCTTACTGACATTTTTAAGACTTAATTTACAAATATTTTCCTATTCCTACTAAACAAAAAAAGTGTATAGGGTAGGACATGACCTGATTAATTAGCCAACTCTTTACCATAGCCACTTATCTACAGTATATCTATATCCATGACCATCTAAGACAGTTGGAGTGTGATGAGGCTATCTGGGGTATCATGAGGTCATAAGCACCCTCTTTGACATTGGCACAGGGATAAGGTTTAGAGTTAGAAGGGAACTCTAGAGGGGCCAAGCAGGGGTGCATTGACAGACAGAAAAGGCATGGGGAGTGGGGTGGGGAGGACTGTTAGGTGGATGGGCTTAAGTGTTTGAAATGTGAGCTGACGATAGCTAAAATAGAGAGATTAACCAAAACCGTGTTCTCGAAATAGAGCCTTAAGGAAAGCATCAGGGTGTCAAGTTCGCACAATAAACCACCTCAAATAGAAATGTTCCTGCACAGCAGGAAATGCAAACTTATAAAGTAAGTGAGGTTAAAAAGGCTTCTAAAGATTATAATTTCCATTACAAAAATTCAGACTTGATTTACCCTAACAGAACATGTGTCAACCTTAAAAAATATTTTAATTAATTATAATTCACATATATATGTTTTTTTTATTTCACCTTTATTTAACCAGGTAGGCTAGTTGAGAACAAGAAAAGCAGTGCGATACAAACAACAACACAGAGTTACACATGGAAAAAACAAACATACAGTTAATAATACAATAGAAAAAGTCTATATACAGTGTGTGCAAATGAGGTAGGATAAGGGAGGTAAGGCAATAAATAGGCCATAGTGGCAAAATAATTACAATATAGCAATTAAACACTGGAGTGATAGATGTGCAGAAGATGAGTGTGCAAGTAGAGATATTGGGGTGTAAAGGAGCTAAATAAATCAAATAAATAACAGTATGGGGATGAGGTAGTTGGATGAGCTATTTACAGATGGGCTATGTACAGGTGCATTGATCTGTGAGCTGCTCTGACAGCTGGTGCTAAAAGTTAGTGAGGGATATATGGGTCTCCAGCTTCAGTGATTTTTGCAGTTCCTTCCAGTCATTGGCAGCAGAGAACTGGATGGAAAGGCGGCCAAAGGGGGAATTGGCTTTGGGGGTGAAATATTCTTGCTGGTGCACATGCTACGGGTGGGTGCTGCTATGGTGACCAGTGAGCTGAGATAAGGCAGGGCTTTACCTAGCAAAGACTTGTAGATGACCTGGAGCCAGTGGGTTTGGTGACGAATATGAAGCGAGGGCCAGCCAACGAGAGCATACAGGTCGCAGTGGTGGGTAGTATATGGGGCTTTGGTGACAAAACGGATGGCACTGTGATAGACTGCATCAAATTTGCAGAGTAGAGTGTTGGAAGCTATTATGTAAATGACATCGCCAAAGTCAAGGATCGGAAGGATAGTTTGTTTTACGAGGGTAGGTATGGCAGCATGAGTGAAGGATTCTTTGTTGCGATTTAATTTTGGATTGGAGATGCTTAATGTGAGTCTGGAAGGAGAGTTTACAATCTAACCAGACACCTAGGTATTTGTAATTGTCCACATATTCTAAGTCAGAACCATGCAGAGTAGTGATGCTGGACGGGCGGGCAGGTGTGGGCAGCGATCGGTTGAAGAGTATACATTTAGTTTTACTTGCATTTAAGAGCAGTTGGAGGCCACGGAAGGAGAGTTGTATGGCATTGAAGCTCGTCTGGAGGTTAGTTAACACAGTGTCCAAAGAATGGCCAGAAGTATACCGAATGGTGTTGTCTGCGTAGAGGTGGATCAGAGAATCACCAGCAGCAGGAGCGACATCATTGATGTATACAGAGAAAAAAGTCGGCCCGAGAATTGAGCCCTGTGGCACCCACAGTCTGTCGATAAGAATGTGGTGATTGACAGAGTCGAAAGCCTTAGCCAGGTCGATGAATATAGCTGCACAGTATTGTCTCTTATCGATGGCGGTTATGATATCGTTTAAGACCTTGAGCGTGGCTGATGTTCACCCATGACCAGCTCGGAAACCAGATTGCATAGTGAAGAAGGTACGGTGGGATTCGAAATGGTCGGTCATTTGTTTGTTAACTTGGCATTTGAAGACCTTAGAAAGGCAGGGTAGGATAGATATAGGTCTGTAGCAGTTTGGGTCAAGAGTGTCTCCCCCTTCGAAGAGGGGGATGACTGCGGCAGCTTCCATTCTTTGAGGATCTCAGACTATACAAAAGAGAGGTTGAACAGGCTAGTAATAGGGGTTGCAACAATTTTAGAACGAGAGGGTCCAGATTGTCTAGCCCGGCTGATTTGTAGGTGTCCAGATTTTGCTGCTCTTTGAGAACATCAGCTATCTGGATTTGGGTGAAGGAGAAATGGGGAGGCTTGGGAAAGTAGCTGTGGGGGGTGCAGGGCTGTTTACCGGGATAGGGGTAGCCAGGTGGAAAGCATGGCCAGCCGTAGAAAAATGCTTATTGAAATTCTCAATTATTGTGCATTTATCGGTGGTGACAGTGTTTCCTAGCCTCAGTGCAGTGGGCAGCTAGGAGGAGGTGCTCTTATGTTTCTCCATATCTCTGGATTCCTACCGCAAGCTCTGAACCTTTTCACCTGGATCATCGCAGCTAGCTAGCTGCTATCTGAGTGGCCACTCCTGGCTAACGTCTCTGTCCCGAAGCGAGAACCAATTAGCCTGGAGCTAGCCTTTGCTAGGCTCATCTCCCGGCTAGCCGAAGAGGTCCATCAGCCACTCCTTGGGCTACAATACCTATTTTGCCAATTGGCCTGGACCCCTTTTACTGCCGACACGGAGCCCCGCCGATCCATCACAACTCCATGGAATTTACAGTGTCCCAGAACTTTTTTTGAGTTTGTGCTACAGGATGCAAATTTCTGTTTGAAAAAGCTAGCCTTAGCTTTCCTAACTGCCTGTGTATATTGGTTCCTAACTTCCCTGAAAAGTTGCATACTGAGGGGGCTATTCGATGCTAATGCAGTACACCACATGATGTTTTTGTGCTGGTCAAGGGCAGTCAGGTCTGGAGTGAACCAAGGGCTTTATCTGTTCCTTGTTCTACATTTTTTGAATGGGGCGTGCTTATTTAAGATGGTGAGGAAAGCACTTTTAAAGAATAACCAGGCATCCTCTACTGATGGAATGAGGTCAATATCCTTCCAGGATACCCGGGCCAGGTTGATTAGAAAGGCCTGCTCGCTGAAGTGTTTTAAGGAGCGTTTGACAGTGATGAGGGGTGGTCGTTTGACCGCAGACCCATTACGGACACAGGCAATGAGGCAGTGATCGCTGAGATCCTGGTTGAAGACAGCAGAGGTGTATTTCGAGGGCAGGTTGGTTAGGATGATATCTATGAGGGTGCCTGTGTTTACGTATTTGGGTTGTACTTGGTAGGTTCATTGATCATTTGTGTGAGATTGAGGGCATCAAGCATAGATGGTAGGATGGCCGGGGTGTTAAGCATGTCCCAGTTTAGGTCACCTAACAGCACGAGCTCTGAAGATAGATGGGGGGCAATCAATTCACATATGGTGTCCAGGGCACAGTTGGGGGCAGAAGGTGGTCTACAGCAAGCGGCAACGGTGAGAGACTTGTTTCTGGAAAGATGGAATTTTAAAAGTAGAAGCTCAAATTGTTTGGGCACAGATAGATAGTAAGACAGAACTCTGCAGGCTATCTCTGCAGTAGATTGCAACTCTGCCCCCTCTGGCAGTTCTATCTTGTCGAAAAATGTTATAGTTAGGGATGGAAATTTCAGGGTTTTTGGTGGTCTTCCTAAGCCAGGATTCAGACACGGCTAGGACATCCGTGTTGGCAGAGTGTGCTAAAACAGTGAATAAAACAAACTTAGGGAGGAGGCTTCTAATGTTAACATGCATGAAACCAAGGCTTTTATGGTTACAGTAGTCAACAAATGAGAGAGCCTGGGGAATGGGAGTGGAGCTAGGCACTGCAGGGCCTGGATTAATCTCTACATCACCAGAGGAACAGAGGAGAGGAGGAGTAGCATAAGAGGAGGAGTAGCATAAGGGTACAGCTAAAGGTTATAAGAACTGGTCGTCTAGTACGTTCGGAACAGAGAGTAAAAGGAGCAGGTTTCTGGTCATGGTAGAATAGATTCAAGGCATAATGTACAGACAAAGGTATGGTAGGATGTGAATACAGTGGAGGTAAAGCTATGCATTGAGTGACAATAAGAGAGATATTGTCTCTTCAAACATCATTTAAACCAGGTGAGTTCACCGCATGTGTGGGAGGTGGAACTAAAGGGTTAGCTAAGGCGTATTGAGCAGGGCTAGAGGCTCTATAGTGAAATAAGGCAATAATCACTAACCAAAACAGCAATGGAAATGGCATGATGACATTAGGTAGAGGCATGCGTGATCATAGGGGTCCAGTGAGTAGCTCGGCGAGGTGGAGACACGGCGATTCAGACAGCTAGCGGGCCCCGGCCAGCAAGCTAGCAGAAGGGCCTTAGAGGGAAGTCGCGACGGAAGAAGTCAGTTGTAGCCCCCTCGTGCTGTTATGTCGGCAGACCAGTCGTGATGGATCAGCAAGGCTCCGTGTGGTAAAAGGGTCCAGGCCAATTGGCAAAATAGGTATAGTGGCCAAAGAAATTGTCCGATGGGCCTCTTCAGCTAACAGTCCGATATGCTCTAGACAGCTAGCGGGCCTTGGCTAGCAGGCTAGCAGATGAGCATTCAGGGGACGTCGCGACAGAGGTGCCAGTTGAAAAAAAGCCTCGGGCAGATTACGTCGGTAGTCCAGTCGTGATGGATCGGCGGGGCTCCGTGTCGGCAGTAAAAGGGGTCCAGGCCAATTGGCAAAATAGGTATTGTAGCCCAAGGAGTGGCTGATGGACCTCTTCGGCTAGCCGGGAGATGGGCCTAGCAAAGGCTAGCTCCAGGCTAATTGGTTCTCGCTTCGGGACAGAGACGTTAGCCAGGAGTGGCCACTCAGATAGCAGCTAGCTAGCTGCGATGATCCAGGTGAAAAGGTTCAGAGCTTGCGGTAGGAATCCAGAGATATGGAGAAAACTAAGTCCAATATGCTCTGGTTTGAATCACGCTGTGCAGACTGGCAAGAGTTGTCCGGCTAAAGGTTAGCTGATGACTGCTAGCAGTGGCTAGCTGAATACTAGCTAGTAAGCTGGCTAGCTACTGTTGGGGGTTCCGGTACAAAAGTAAAGAAAATAGCAGATCCATACCCCATTGGGTGAAGCGGATTGCAGGAGAGTATGTTGAAGTTGATGTTAAGAAAAATATTTTTAAAATATATGCGAAGAAAAAAGATATATACACGAGACACGACAAGACGACGACAAAGACGTCTGACTGCTACGCCATCTTGGAAGATAAAGTAACAATAACAATTCACATTTGTTGTTGGTGCAGGAAACTTTTTTTGCTGTGTGAAACTGGCTCAAATTAAGATACGGCATCTGTAGCCGATAATGGAGAACCAGTCGCCAGTGACCTTGGCCTCGCATTGGTCCGCAGTTACTGCCTTTGTCACCATTGTGTATCATTATTGTTATTTTTCAGCTAAATCTAAAGCATTCATTTGTGACAGACCTCTGTCAGTGTTGTGTGACCCTTGCCACCTGGTAAATCTCGCTGCCTAAATGTTCTTTATTTATACAGGCCCATTGGCTATTGTCACGTATACTCCCTCCCCGGCCTCTAGGTCATCAGGCTGCTGATTATCCCGTACACCGGTCACCATTGTCTCGAGCACCTGCGCCTCATAACACTCACCTGGACTCCATCACCTCCTTGATTATCTTCCCTTTATCACTCCTCTCGGTTCTTTCCTCAGGTGTTATTGACTCTGTTTCATGTCGGTGCGTTGTTTGTGATTCGTGTTTACTGTTTTGTTTATTTATTAAAACACTCACTCCCTGTACTTGCTTTCCAACTCACAGCACACTCGTTACAGCTATTTGATATTTCTATTTATGCAAAGTCTTTGGCGATCATGACAAAACACAATATGATACCAACTCCTCTGGCCTCTGGGTTAATGAGAACCCTGTCATGACATATTTTTCTTCAATATCCCTTTGTGAAATCCAACATCTCATTTTGTGTTTTTTAAACAATACCAATGTCAAAGAATTATCATTATATCATAGTAAGACATCCTAGATACGTGGAGCATGGCGCTCCAGGGAATATAGCAGCCGTTTTACAGGCTCCTGACCAATTTTTGCAGTTGATCTTAACTTTTTTGTACATAATGTTTCCACCATCGTTTGCTATGATCGAAAATAACTTCTGGACATCACTTTGAGTCAGCGACGAAGGACAAAAAGTACCAGTCAAAAGTTTGGACACACCTACTCATTCCAGGATTTGTCTTTATTATTACTATTTTCCACATTGTAGAATAATAGTGAAGACATCAAAACTATGAAATAACACATGTGGAATAATGTTGAGAGAATGCCAAGAGTGTGCAAACCTGTCATCAAGGCAAATGGTGGCGATTATATATATATATATATTTTTAATTGTACCCCCTTTTCGTGGTATCCAATTGTTTGTAGCTACTATCTTGTCTCATCGCTACAACTCCTGTACGGGCTCGGGAGAGACGAAGGTCGAAAGCCATGCATCCTCCGAAACACAACCCAACCAAGCCACACTGCTTCTTAACACAGCACGCATCCAACCTGGAAGCCAGCCGCACCTATGTGTCGGAGGAAACACCGTGCACCTGGCGACCTGGTTAGCATGCACTGCGCCCGGCCCGCCACAGGAGTCGCAAGTGCGCAATGAGACAAGGATATCCCTACCGGCCAAACCCTCCCTAACCCGGACGACGCTAGGCCAATTGTACGTCGCCCCACGGACCTCCCGGTCGCGGCCGGCTACGGCAGAGTCTCTGGTGGCACAGCTAGCACTGAAATGCAGTGCCCTAGACCACTGCGAAATGGTGGCTACTTTGAAGAATCTGACATATAAAATATATTTTGATTTGTTTAACACTTTTTTGTTACTCCATGATTCTATATGTGTTATTTCATAGTTTTGATGTCTTTGCTATTATTCTAAAATGTAGAAAATAGTAGAAAATAAAAATAAAAAAAACCTTGGAATGAGTAGGTGTGTCCCAACTTTTGACTGGTACTGTAAATTCTTAGAAACAAAGGTGCTAGCTAGAACCAATAAGTGTTCTGAAATTTTCAACCTCTCCCTGACCCAGACTGTAGTACTTAAATGTTTCAAGCAGATCACCATTGTCCCTGTGCCCAAGAATGCCAAAGTGACCTGTCTAAATGACGAGTGCCCCTTAGCACTCACATCTGTAGCCATGAAATGCTTTGAAAGGCTGGTCATGGCTGACATGAACACCATTATCCCAGAGACCCTGGACCGACTCCAATTTGCATACCGCCCCAACAGATCCACAGATCAAGCAGATCACCATTTTCCCTTCTCTATTGCACTCCATATATATTTGAGGTGTGTCCTTAAAAACTTGAACCAAAGTGCTAATTTCAGGCAGTGCTGATAAGAATTTTTAAGACCAACATAAAGCTGGTTTTAGCCATAATGCAGTTGGTTATGGCATGAATTTTGACTGCGAAAACGCTGCCTATCCAGCCTTGTTGCATGGAATTAGAGTAGGCTAATGTGCTTTTGGTGTCTGTATACTGTACTTCGTATTTAGAAATATAAAAAGCTTTATTCAAATATAAATTTTGAGGGGAGTAAAACATTGAGCTGACATTCCTTTTTAATCTTTGCATTGTAGGCAGACCCACATTATTTTATCCAATCCAGGTCCCGTTTTAGATGTGCGTGAAACCCACTCCGTGATGTAAGCTACGTGTCCATGCTCATCATAAAACGAGAGATGTGAATCTCTTTGAATGCCGGTGAACCTCATATTTAGAAGTTATATGTAACCTGTTAAAATGGCTTGTTTTCCATTTCGTATTGTAATGACCTGGCTAGATCATAAATGAACAATTGTCCAGACAGAGGATTGAGTTACCGAATTCCTGGTTCATTAACCCAACTCAACACAGTCTACTGTTTGGCCGTAGCTCAAGCCAAATAAATCAAGGATACCCGTATAAAACAACCGTGACCATCTCTTGTTAAGACCTGACGTAAGAGAGAGAACAATGGCTATTCCCGTGGTTGGCAGACAGCAGGTTGACTGGCATGTCAGACCCTGCGAACACAGGGTACTGCTAAGTACAACACAACCAATGAACAGCATAACACATAGCACACAGCTGTCTGTGCGGGTCGCTACACAGCCCCCCCCTAGGGGGCAGTTGCTCAGTCATGGGGCTCAGTCCGTGGCAGGGTGCTTCCCCTCTGGGGCCCTGGGGATGAAGGCAGGGACAAGGATGAGGGAACGGGCAATACAGTCTGTGACTCTGGGGAACCACTCGGTGACACAGGGAGGGAGACTGGGTGAGTGGGCTATCTGGAGCCTTGTCTGCGGCACCAGTGGGTGGGTGCTTTGGGAATGACATTGCCAGAGAGGGGAATTGTGGGGGTCCCTGCGGTTTGGGGAGAAGAGGCCCCTCTGAATGGGGCTAACCTGTCCCGGTGCAGTGCTACCTTTCTCCCCCTGGGAGAAAGAAGGAGGCAGCTACTGGACGCCGTACCTGGACTGGGCACCGGCGCACCGGAGCCGCCACCGACACTAATCACCCCCCCCCCCCTACCGTCCCCATTTGGTTTCAGGTTTTGCGGCCGGAGTCCGCACCTTTGGGGGGGGAATACTATCATGCCCTGACCATAGAGAGCCATTGTTTCTCTATGGTGTAGTAGGTCAGGGCGTGATTAGGGGGTGATCTAGTATGTCTATGTCTATGTTGTGTTCTAGTTTATTTTTCTATGTTGGTCTTGTGTATGATTCCCAATTAGAGGCAGCTGGTAATCGTTGTGCAGAGGATACCTTCTGTTTGCGTGCAAATGTAACGGCTTTCTTCCTGGGAAGGAGAGGCGGACCAAAACGCAGCGTGGTTAGAGTTTATGTTATTTTAATAAGGTAACTCAACATGAACAGAATACAAAACAATAAACGTGGCAAAACCGAAACAGTCCTAACTGGTGCAGAAAACACAAAGACAGGAAACAATCACCCACAAACCCCAACACAAAACAGGCTACCTAAATATGGTTCACAATCAGAGACAATGACTAACACCTGCCTCTGATTGAGAACCATATCAGGCCAACCACAGAAACAGACAAACTAGACACACAACATAGAATGCCCACCCAGCTCACGTCCTGACCAACACTAAAACAAGGAAAACACACAAGAACTAAGGTCAGAACGTGACAGCAAAAGTATGTGTGTAAGGAGCTAAAAATGAATGGTTTTGTACAACGAACCAGCACACTCGTGAATAAACATTTTTACTATTTTAGCTGGGCCTCTGTCTGTTTCATTCAACCAGTATTTTACAAATTCTGGGTTGCAGACCGAGTAGATTATTGAATTGGGGTATGAACATGGAGAACATCATTCTCGTAACAATTTTCCATACACACAAAAAGTTTATTTCTCTCATATTTTGTGCACAAATTTGTTTACATCCCTGTTAGTGAGCATTTCTCCTTTGCCAAGATAATCCATCCACCTGACAGGTGTGGCATATCAAGAAGCTGATTAAACAGCATGATCATTATAAAGGCCACTCTAAACTGTGCAGTTTTTTCACACAACACAATGCCACAGATGTCTCAAGTTTTGAGGGAGCGTGCAATTGCTCACTGCAGGAATGTCCCCCAGAGCTGTTGCCAGAGAATTTAATGTTTAATTCTCAACTAACATCATTTTAGAGAATTTGGCAGTACGTCTAACCAGACTCACAACCGCAGACAACGTGTATGGCGTCGTGTGGGCGAGCGATTTGCTGATGCCAACATTGTGAACAGAGTGCACCATGGTGGCGGTGGGGTTATGGTATGGGCAGACATAAGCTATAGACAACGAACACAATTGCATTTTAGCGATGGCAATATGAATGCACAGAGATACCGTGACGAGATCCTGAGGCCCATTGTCGTGCCATTCACCCACCGCCATCACCTCATATTTTAGCATGATAATGGACAGTGTCGTGGAAATTCTAATCAATAATGAGGAGAGACAAGGTCAATCACCAATCAGGATATTACTTTGTTCAAAACGTATTAATAAGGACAGCATAAAGTAATTGCTTCTACAATGATGAGGCCGGTGGTGTCAACATTCCCAAGTGTTGTGGCGAGTAGCTCTGACATACGAAGAATACAAATATATTTTATAGCAAAGATATTCCCTTTAGGCTACATGAAAAAAAACAGATGTATGGAATGGGTCACAAGGTGAAACTCGATATATGAGAAAGGAGTATCCCGCAGCCAGATAGCATTTGCTATGAAGACTGTTCTTATTGTTTAGTTTGGCCCCTAAGACGAGGCTCTGATCTCGTTCCTGGTACTTCATTGCACAAAAACAACTCATTCAATGGCTCATGGCTCATTCTCATTCACAAATCAATTGTCAACTCCAGACACTCCCATCTCAAGTAAAACCGCTTCTTGACCACACACCTGGACCAGCTCACTGAGGGGAGTGAGCACTATCCCAGGATAGGTGCAACATCAGAGATGATGTACAATGGTTCCAGACACTACCCCACACATCTTGTCTCAGACCTTATCTCCCCCAAAACCAAAGGAAGGAGTGACTGGTGCACAGACATTGTGTAGACAAGTAATTGGTTCCCCATTAATCACGCCATCCCTTCACCTGGTTTAATAGGTAAAGGTAAATAGGTAAAGACACATTCACATATGAAGACAATGTTCCCTCCTGTCCTCTTCTCTTTCTGATATTCTGTGTAGCACCAGTGACATGTGAAAGACAAGCCTGACTTCTCCCCTCTCTGGGCCCCAGGTGACTGAGGCCCAGCTGAGGGAGGAAGTGCAACTGCCAACACCAGAGTCCAAAGGGATACATTTTAATAACAAGTATATCACATAAGCGTATTATGCAGATAAGACATCTTAATTATTTATGTTACCTAATTAATTCTGATTCTTCCGCCACAACAGCACCACGATGCAAGGCTCTGTACACATTTCCTGGAAGCTGAAAATATCCCAGTTCTTATATGGCCTGCATACTCACCAGACATGTCAACCATTAAGCATGTTTGGGATGCTCTGGATTGACGTGTACGACAGCGTGTTTCAGTTCCCGACAATATCCAGCAACTTCGCACAGCCATTGAAGAGAAATGGGACAACATCCCACAGGCCACAATTAACAGCCAGATCAATTCTATGTGAAGGAGATGTCGTGCTGCATGAAGCAATAGTGGTCACACCAGATACTGACTGGTTTTCTGATCGACTCCCCTACCTGGATTTAAGGTATCTGTGAATAACAGATGCATATCTGTATTCCCAGTCATGTGAAATCCATAGATTAGGGCCCAACGAATTTATTTCAATTGACTGATTTCCTTATATGAACTGTAACTCAGTAAAATTGTTGATATTGTTGCATGTTGTGTTTACATTTTTGTTCAGTATACATGCACTATAAATTGTGTTCTTGTGGACTCAGACAACATAGTTCTTTATGGAAAAGACATACTGTAATAAAAAAGGCAATATTTGTACAGTTATACACAAAAGACAATTAAGCAGAAAAGGAAACATACACCCAAACGTTTGCTTGTCTTTAATTTCATGATTAATATTCACATCACTAGATAACAATTAATCACAATGAACATCTCTTTCATACCAAATTACATCTCAAATCGAAGGGGAAACAATGAACTCCTATCTATGACAGATGTCTACAATCCATTGTCTTCTGCATGCTCTTATGGTGTGCACTGGAGTATAATACACACTACAGGTGTGCTCTAAGACGAAGCACAGCTATGGGCTCCTTGATGCTTTACAGAAGCACACTACATAACACATGCCAAAAGACAGTTACTGTTAGTCTCACATGGGGGATGTGGGAGGGATGTCTGGATGACATTCAAGGGCTGTGTGTGTCAGGTGCTGCATTTGGCCTTCAACCTATCCTCACAATGCCTGGTTCCTGATTAAAGTTGGGCACTCGGTCAGCTCACCAGTGACACAAAACATTTGGAAGAATAAGCATGAAACCGGATTATTCTTTATTCCATGTAAATTTCTAACATATAGTGAGTACAGGCCCAAGTGTACGAGGCAGATAAAAGTGTTAATTTATTCCTCTACCTTGACCAACCATTGAGATGCTAACCCCCATTCCTACTGTCAAGTCAAATGTAGATTTAGGGCTCTATTCAATCAGAGGTGCTTTAGCCGACATCCGCATAGTGTCTGAGGTGGAACTGTGTTAGAGCTGTCAAATCCACAAGTGGCTCTCTTATACCTAAGGTGGACATTGCCATTGGCTGCACAGTCAAATTATTATGCAGCCATGCAGCCTTGTTTACAACTTCAAACACTGGAATGTGATGATGGTGGAAATCCTCATTTTGTTGAATGATTTTTTTATTTGAGTGTAATTCTATATATATATATAGTGTACATATTCTCACTCTGAACTTCTAATGCGAGTGAGGGAGGGGGTGGCTTCCTGATGATTGCAAGAGCAGCTGCTTAATAACTTGACAGCTCCAACGCAGTTTCCTTCTCCGACACCACCAAAACATTCACTATGCAGGTGTCTGCTATCGCTGGTTAACGCTTGATCTGATTGAATCTAGGCCTTAGTACGTGTCCTATTGTGATTTTGAAAACAAAACAAAAAGTTCATACATATGATATTCATGTCTTGCATCTTTAATACATTGCATTTTAAAAACATTCTTGTACTTCAGCCCTTTCTGAAAAAGGCAGACTCCAGAAAGAAAACACTCTCTTTGAAAATGGGTTCATGGATGTGAAATACATTTGTCAACATCCATAAAGACCCTAATATCAATACCTATTTGTTTTTCCTGTGGTGATAAAAACATGTGGATGTCTATTTACAAACGACTGTGTGAAGACTGATGGAAGGATGGTGTTGCAAGCAGTGGTTACGCGTTGGAAAGGGGAGTGTTAACAAACGTGACGTCTAACAGGCACAAGGAGAACAGACAGAGCGAGTGACCATCGTCCCAAAGCACGACACCAAAGTCCACTAACGTGACCACCGCCAAGGAGACTAAAAGACAAATCTGTTCATCCAATCATGCCAACAGTTCTAACATACTGTAGAGCTCAAACATAAAATATACATACCACTGTGCATTCAAAGTGCTTTCATCAGTGTAAGACTTATGCTTCAGGAAGAATTCAATTCATTCCAGTTTTTCAACTAACCATGGGAATCTTGGGGGGAAAGAATACTTAAATATCATAAGGTGCTTTTTCTTTCATTCTCGATATTTTGATAACTTGCTCTTTGATTATCTCTGCCATTGACGATCCCTATGATTTCCTCCACTGCAGTGCACACACTCAAATAAATTCAAATGACACCTTACCGACATCCAGCAGCATTATATCATTTGAGGGTGGGACATAAAGATCATTTTTTGGGGAACTATACACCTGTTACAGTTCAGCCACAGATTTGTACTAACCCAAGATATACCACCGATGTTGTTTCCAATGGGAGCAAAAGAAGCATATTGAGCAGAACAAGCAAAGAGCTGGGCAAAGCTAAGCACGAACTAGCGAGATCCTATTGGCCCGTTCTAGCATGTATTTGCATATTTCCGCTGGAGAACTCCTACTCTCTGAAGTTGCGATTGTGCAATTACTGAATTTGCCCTTGTAATCCTTCTAAGCAATGCCATTTATTTTAGAAAGGGTGAAGTCTCAAAAACTTAGTGTACTCTGTTCTTAACAGATGTTAGTTTTGGGAACAGAAAACTGTATTGAGATTGAATGTTTCATCTCTGAGAAAATTAGCATGTTTCATCTCGCTCCATGTTCTCCCACTTCCCGCCACTGGGCTTCCTCTCATCACCATGTCTGGTGGTGAGAAGAAGCTATAAAGGGATGCTTCAGATTTAGACATCCTGTGAGAGATCTGGTTCTATCTGTGGTTCAGCCTTGAGAATCTACAAGGCACAAGTACACATTAATATCTGGGGTCCTTATCCCTTTTGTTGGAGGTGCCATTTCTGTACTCTAAGAGCCAAACTACCAGTATTTTAAAGGCAATGGGGTGCCCTCGAACTTGATCCAGCAACATACCACTAATCTGACAAACTCCACAGACATGCCTAAATGTTGATCACAACATACTACACACACACACACACACACACACACACACACACACACACACACACACACACACACACACACACACACACACACACACTGAATCCTAATTCATAGTCATGTAATGTTATACAATTCCGCCAACCTCTTTACAAAACCGACAGCAAGTTAATCTGAGTAATTAACTTCTTTGTTAAAAAAAAAGAAAGAAAACTGCTCCAATAAGAAATTGTGTGCTATTGTTACACAATAATGTCACTTATCACAGTGGAACCAATAGCATAAGCAGCCATTCAAATGAATTCATATTTAACAGTGGAGTAGTTGAGAAGACTGAAAAAATACAATTGTTACATTGGAGATCAATTTATGACTGTCTTTGTTCGTCACAAACTTCTCTTGATACTGACTTAAAATTGTGATTATATTGTTAAATGTATCTATCTAAATCTTGCTTTCCTACAAAACGTCTTTCTATTCGTCTTCCCTGTCCCAACACTACAGAGACTTGATCACTGGGGGACAACACAAACAGCATTGGAGTATCTTTACTCTCCTGGTGCAATCATAGGCCTTTCCTCACTCTGTTTGCTGCCTCTTGCTTACTATTTTGCCCTGTCCCAGGCATCCCGTCTCTGTGCACAGACCCTGCAGGGGTTTGTTTGTCTCTCTCTCCCTCTGACTGTACCGTACTGTACACATGTGCGGGGATGTGTGTGTATGAGGAAGTTGTGTCCTCGGCAAAAACCACTCACTGTATTGCTTTCAGAGAGATGTAACAGTAAAAGGAAAAGGGTATATTATGATGAAACCACATAACAACACATCAGCTCATTGTTACAATAATTTACGAAAACACGATACAGAGTTTTTTAAAGAGATGTTAAATATCCTACTGTTTGTAACAGCCTACTAGTATCTTGTTGTTGAGAGTGCTGTGGGGGAATCACACGATTACAAAGGGTTATCTAGACATACTGTATTGGTTAAGAGAGGGAGTGGCATATTAGCCCCTGTTCATTGGGATGACATGACAATCCCACACGCTCACAATAAGGGGTGCTTCACTAATCGCCATTGTATAATGTACTGTATACAACTCAAGTGAAATCTGGGGTCCCAACAGTACAAGGGGAGTTATGCTCATCCAGAGAGATAGGAACAGTAAGGAAGGTGTTACGTCTAGGGTAAGGCCTGTCACATAGATAGCATTGGCTCATTGTGATGGTCTGACGTAAAATGCGTACAAATGTACAGTGTGACACTGAAGGTGTTTGTGATTTTAATGGAGGTGGCACTACGTATAAGAACAGAAATTATAGGCTGGAACAAAAGAAGCAGGCAGTATAATACATTTCATTCTGCGCTGACATAACTATAACAGAACACTGAGGGTCTAGATAATAGAAGGTTCACTCTGAGGTCATACTACTCCCCTTATATCACAGCAAGTTAACCCAGGGCAATTCAGAAGAGACCAAACCCCACTGTACAGTAAGAGCTTGTCTATCTATCTGAACTCTGGTCTCTATACTTTAATACTGGCTCCTCTGAGACCAGAAGACTAGGAAAGATATTCCATAAGGACAGAGAGTAGTGATTAGATACAGTATGGTAAAAGAAGAGGTAAAAGGTCAAATGAAGGTGCTGGAGGAAGTTGAAATGTGCTAAAGAAGTCCCTGTCCTGCTAGCATTCAGTAGTTGTCCCCCTGCCTCATGTCTGGGTGACGAGGGTCTGGGTTGGAGCTGGAGGGTGTGGAGGAGAAAGCTGGCGGACACCCAGAGAAACACTGAGAGAGGTGCTGCGATGAGGGTGAGGGGTGGCTGCCAATCGGGGTGGGCCGGGAGATGATGTCGGCGCCGTGGTTCGTGCGAGCCCGTGCACGCTTGCGAAAGCTCAGCTTGTAAGACTCAATCTGCTGGCAGATAAACAGAGTGGGACACAGGAAGCAATGGAGAAAAGGGGAGCGAAATAAGAGGAGAAAGAGTAGAGGGAGTTAACTGGTTAGACTAATGGCATGAAATAACATGCACAATTTTTGAATGCAGTATTTGCAGGAGGCAAAAAACTTGCCTACTTCACAACAATCAGTTATCTACAATCTGAGCACTCAGCAGTGACATGAAGCCCAATAAGTCATGTGAGACAGGCAACAGAGGTAATCTCAAAGTTAATGCTCTGAGTGCATGACAGAAAAAGTGAGATTTGAGAAAGACCACAGGGTGTTTGTTGAGGCAAGAGGCACCTACTTGTCTCAGGGATGCGTTTGTCCATGCCCATGCCTATCGGGTCTCGCAGCCCATCACCCCCAAAGGGATTAGGGTGAGGTGTGGCCTCCTTATGTCCGTTCTCCTTAGCCATACTTCTTGCACCTGTGGCTGGAGCTCCACCAGGGGGAGATGTTTTCCCCTCAGCTTTCTCCTGCATCCCCCCAGCCTGGAAACACGTGAGCAGCAGGGTTTCCACATGAGAATTAGACAAACAATGAGGTAAATTACCATAATAATATGTCAATTAAAAAAGTGTGTATGAAGTCCTATAAGTTCAATGATCTTTTCATTACATCTTGTGTTACTGATGAAAGACTAGGTAATCATTAATGCCATCTAGTGGACAAACAGGTTAAAGCACAATGACGCAACTTGTTTTAAAAGGATGAAATTGCTCTCTTTATGTAGTCAACCAGCATGTTCAAATGAAACATTTCCACCACCACAACCTCAAACATCCTGTCTTTGTGTGTTGTGCAATAAACAATTACTTTAGAACTTTAAGCTTTCTGAAATGTATTTGAATAAAACCTTCAAGACCAAATCCTGGTTAGGTAAAACATGTAAATAACTACGTGACTACAAGAGAATGGTGACCTTACCTTGTTTTGTACATCCTCTGCCTCAAGGCCAATATTGTCCATTGACCCCACCTTGGGCTTGCCATTACCATTGGCCTTAGCCTCAATCTTCACATCTCCACCCCCTGTAGTGGACACACCTTAGTGGCATAAGAAGGTAATTAATTTGATAAAGGAGGCTTCCCAAATGGAACCCTATTACCTATATAGTCCACTCTTTTTGAGCAGGACCAATGAGACTCTGGTCAAAATTAGTGTACTATGTAGGGGATAGGGTGGCATTTGGGATGCAGTAATCATTTCCAAAATCATCAGATGGCTACCTGGCTTGTGCTTGATGTTGTCCTTAGAGCCACACTTGGAGGTCACTTTGCTCAAGTCCACCTTCTTATGCTGAATCTGGACCTGAATGCACCCAAACAAACAACACAAATGTTGAAGTATGAATGGCAAAGATGAAACAACATCCAATCTGAAATTCTCACACAATGGCTTGAATCACTTTCACCCCTCAGTTTAACACTGATTATGAAATGTGAGTACTCTACTGTAAAGTGGAGAAGTGGGCATTTTAAGTATCCATTTAAATTGATTTTGTTGTCACTAAATAAGGAAATGTAATGCTTGTTGCAATGTAAAAGAGAGTGAAAGAGAAGGAGGCAGATAGAAAGCTAGTATCTCTTCAGCTGGTTAGTTGGGTGAAACATACCATTCAGACCTCACATTATAACTAGGCTGGCCAATGGGGCTGACCATAGAATTAGAATGACTAGAACGTTAGGACATTACTCTATTACAAATGGGGCTGACTTCCATACAGTCCAATCGAGCATGTTAGTGGGATATGGGGAACGAGGCAGCCGCCACATGGGAGCCCCATGTGTTGTACTCACATTCCCTCCACCAGGGACATGCTTGATATTATCCTTGGAGCCACAGCGGGAGGTGATATGGCTGAAGTCCAGTTTTTTGTGGACTATCATAACCTACAAAGAAGCACAGTAGCAGTGGGAACAGTTCACTACGGTGAGTCTAGAATTAGTGGAGGGTGGTGGAGAAGCAGCCAGGATGAAAAGTGAAAGCAATCTAAAGAGCATGTTATTAACTCATTCTTACACATAGTAAGTAAAACCAGTCACACAACAGTCAGAATGCTGGCTGGTCAGATGTCAGTATTTACATGGAAATTAGCTCAAATATCATCCAATTCGAGATGTGGCTGATCAAAGTAGATAACTATTGCAGTGTTTATGAATAAAGATGATACACGCACAAGTGCACACGAGCGCACACACACGCACACACACACTAGCCAGCCATCTCTTCCCTGATATCCATTGCTGATTTCAAAACACCGTCACTTTGCGAAGGAACAGACATGCAGTTCAAAAACCTTGAATGAAAAGCACTAATCTGTTTTCACAATTTATTTTTTGCTTGGTATACTGAGATGCCTGATGTTTAAATTAGTTTAGTTAGACTCTGTGACGCAGGTAGCATCGCAGACGGGCTGAGTCACCCTCTAAAACACTAGCCCACAGCCAAGGTCTGCTATTTCCAACTGCTTGCTCACTCTGCCTCAAGCTCATATCTTATTGAACTCAACTCACAGGTGTCGGCCAAGCAGAGGCTTCTCTGCTATATCACTCAGTTGATGAGAAGACAGCAGCAAGTGCTTCCCACATTTCCCCCCAAAAATGACATCTGATGATGTTGAATCAACGTGGAAAACTGACTGAATTTGCAAAACGTTTCGTATTTCTTTCACCCAACTGTTAACCTAAATCCAATTACATTTTTTGTTGATTTCACGTTGAAATTCACGTTAGTTGACATCTCAATTTAAATCAAAACTAGACGTTGAAAGTATGTCTGTGCCCAGTGGGTTGTTTCTGAATTGCTTATCTTGCCATTATAATCCTTCATTGAATCATACTGATAGGACTGTAAAAATGGTTTAGGGTAAATTACGTAAAAGTAAACCCAGATGAATAAGAGCAGTGGTATTGGTTACACTATGAACCCAAAAGCCTTCCAGGGCCTCTCAAATACTCAAGCTCAGGGACCTTCGAAATGTACCAGGTGTGAGGACCAGCGCAGGACAATGGTCACTGTGGTGTTATTTCACGAGGAGGTTCATTAGGTTTCTGTGCCAAATAACTGGGATGGGTAGTGCCATGATTGTAGAGGTCAGATGGATGATGGCAAGGTCAATTCCTGTCTGTCTGTTTTTCTGTCTGTAAATTAAGCTGTGCATATCAGGGGAGACAGAGACTTGGAGTACACTGTCCACAACTATTCACATTTTATACCGGAAAGCAACAGTCTATCATGAAGAGGAAGAAAAGGTGAGGATGTGCATGACTGGTAGTATGTTAGACTGGGAGTGTGTTAGAGCGGGAGTGTGCGACCTGTCTGTATGTGTTTGTGTATGTACAGATAGGTTCAAACAGTCAGTGGACAAAAAAGGTCCACTTATGTCATTTCCTTCAGTGTGATATTGAAGGAGAGAGAGTGGTTGAGCACATGGGTGAGAATGAGCAAGGGGTGTGTGATGATGGCGATGGTAGGGACTCACCTTGCCCTGGCCGTCTTTGGATTGGGAACCCCCCGCCGAGGAGACCTGAAGGGAGACAACCACCCCTGGGTCAATATCAGGAGACAAGGCTGCCCTGGGCCCTGGGTCAGTACCACCAGTCAGGGCTCAGGAGAATGTGGTGTGGTGTACAGATGGAGGGAACTGCTCTGCTTTAAGGCTACACCAACGGTCTGTGTGACTGACAGGTTTCAAACCCAGGTCTCCTGCATGCCAGAAGAGTGCATTGGCTCGAAACAATGTGTTGAGAATTTGTTTCTATGGAGACCCCCTTTTGCATACATCACTGTGACAGGTAACCTTTTGTGGATGTACACTGACGCAACCTATGAGTGAAAGGAGCTGTCAGTTGTAATGTAGAGAGATGAGAAAGAGAAAAGAGAGAGATAAGAGAGAAAATAAAAAGTTACGGAGAGGATAAGAGAGAAATAAAGGGGAGAGAACAGAGAGAGAAACAGAAATGCATAAGTAGACAGGCAGATATACTACATGACCAAAATTAAGTGGACACCTGCTCGTCGAACATCTCATTACAAAACCATGGGCATTAATATGGAGTTTACTGCTATAACAGCCTCCACTCTTCTGGGAAGGCTTTCCACTAGATGTTAGAACATTGCTATGGGGACTTGCTTCCATTCAGCCACAAGAGCATTAGTGAGGTCGGGCACTAATGTTGAGCGATTAGGCCTGGATCACTGTCAACGTTCCAATTCATCCCAAAGGTGTTTGATGGGGTTGAGGTCAGGGGCATTGTCATGTTGAAACAGGAAAGGGCCTTCCCCAAACTGTTGCCACAAAGTTGGAGGCACAGAATCGTCTAGAATGTCATTGTATGCTGTAGCGTTAAGATTTCGCTTCACTGGAACTAAGGGGCCTAGCCTGAACCATGAAAAAGGCCATTAATCGTCCTCCACCAAAAGTGAGCTTTACACCACTCCAGCCGACGCTTGGCAATGTGCATAGTGATCTTAGGCTTGTGTGCAGCTGCTCGACCATGGACACCCATTTCATGGCGAACGGTTCTTGTGCTGACATTGCTTCCAGAGATGTTTTAGAAGTCTGTATTGAGTGCTGCAACCGAGGACAGACAATTTGTACACGCTACGTGCTCCAGCACTCGGAAGTCCCGTTCTGTGAGCTTGTGTGGCCTACCACTTCTCGGCTGAGCCGTTGTTGCCACTAGGAGTTTCCACTTCACAATAACAGCACTTACAGTTCACCGGGGCAGCTCTATGATGGTATCATGTTGAAAGACAGTGAGCTCTTCAGTAAGGCCATTCTACTACCAATGTTTGTCTATGGAGATTGCATGGATGTGTGCTCAATTTTATACACCTGTCAGCAACAGGTGTGGCTGAATAGTCAAATTCACTAATTTGAAGGGGTGTCCACATACTTTGGTATTTATAGTGTAGTTTGCGTAACATATTTTCTCCAGGAGTAGCATGCATTGTGCCACTATTTAGTTGAGAAAGCCATAAATGTTGGTAATGACTAATGAGAGGGTGGTATAAGACCTTGTTATATGGTAGCAGTGGAGAGGTGAGGTTTTTGATAATATGGAATTTGTATGATGTTGAATGAGAATTTGCTTGTGACAAAACCCATGCCTTGAATGGCATTTGACAGCACTGAAGGCATGATAGATCTGTCAATACACAAATGTCTACGTCTGATGTCGGTCCACTTAAATAGGCCTCTTTCCCAAAGCTTTCATGTACAGTACATCTCTATCCCACGTTACCGCACCTTGCCACCGGTAGACTGATACTTCATGTTGTCTGTGGAGCCGATCTTGGAGCGCACATTCTTCAGGTCTGGCAAGGGTGCGTTAATGGGCCTGGGAGTCCTAGGAGCTCTGGGTACAGCTGGCTTCCTCTCCATAGCCGTCTGCTTGGGCACCGGGGGTTTGGTGATGCGTCTGCGAGGTTGCTCCCCGTTGGTTGCAGGTGTGCTTGGAGCAGTAGCAGAAGTGTGAGGTACCCTGGGCTTGGCTGGGGCGGTGATAGAAATAGACAAAGGGCATGAGGAACCATACCCTCTAAGGGCTGGAGCTGAGCACACACACAAACAATAACAACAATGATTCACTAGGAAACAATGTCCTGGAAGCTAACTAATCCCCAGGGGAGAGGATAAGGAACAACACTACTACTACCTACAGAGAGTAGATACTGTGGTCTCTGGTAGTGGGTTTTCCAAGGCTGTGTCAGCAGCCTCTGATTCGATGACTAATGAATATCTCAGAGGAGGACGTGACAGGCCTGAGGCGTCAGTCAGTGTTTTCAGGAACTGGAGCTACTGTTGAGACTAAGTGTCTGTCTCCCTCTGTGTCCCTGTCTGTCTCCTAGCATCACTTACCCATTGCACTTGTCTCTCTCTGTGTAGTCATAATGACACTGTCAAGAGAGATTATAACAGACGACACTTGTCTGTCCTTACAATTTCAAAGAACACATTCAACTCTAGGGTATTTTAGTTGTATAATGAGATACTTGGGTTAGATTGTGCATGTTGGTTCGTTGTTACCTGGTGTTGTCTTCAGCGTAGTAGGCTTCTTCAAGTCACCTGGCTTGATATCAGTCTTGGGAACTGTAGGGTAGAGAACATAACCAAGCTCCCCTTACATGATTGAGACTAGTGGACATTTAGGGACCAAGGAATTCTGACGTTGGCTTTTTGAATATCGCCATCATCAAGAATAAAGTACCTTAAAGCATGTCAGCTTGCACTATACAGTTAAGAGTTGCTGTCACCTGTGTTGCGGCGCAGAGAAGGGACATTAGCAGAGGGGCGTGGCCCAGCAGGTTTAGTAGTGGTGGTAGTAGAGGAACTGTCCTTATTGGCCGTGCCGTTGGCCTTTGGCACAGGAGGACGTCTGTCAGAAGTGCCGTTTTCCGGAGTCTGAGTAGGCAAACAGGAAATCAGAGAAGGGTGTGGTGTGGAAGAGAGCGCTGGACATAGGGAAGGTTGGTTGGGAGAGGCAACTAGAGGTGTAAGGGAGATGGAGAAGGCTGAGGGAAAAGAGAGATAGGTGTGTGATAAAAACACACCAAATGGAAGTTGATTAAGGAATTAGGGGAGTAAAGACTGGAAACAGAAAGGAGATATTGGAAATGCATGCTGGGATCTTCAGGGAGTTATAGAAAATATTCAGCTGGTAGGACTAAATGGTGAAGAGCCCGGACAGAGGTTATAGTGCAGGGAGTTGGTGGTCCACAAACTATGAGTGAGAGTCAGAAGGTGGACAATGGACAGTTATATAGCAGAGCCAAACAAAGGGAAGGGGGACAAGGTGCCAACCACAAGAGGGAAGGCCAGTGAGCAGAGACAGGAGTGAGGGAAGTGGGAGTGGGAGGGGACTCACCTTGGACTTGGATGCTGTAGGGGTTTGACTGGGAGCGACAGATGGCCGCTTGGTGCCAGCAGTGGGAGTGGTTGCCTTGGTAACATTACTTTTTTTATTGGCAGAGCTGGAGGTGGGGGCGGAACGTTTTAGGGGGGCAGCTGCATCCCCAGTGGACAGAGAGGTGGGCCGTGTTTTGAAAGAGTTTGGTTTGGTTGACCCAACAGCAGGCTGTACAACAACGTCACACGATGAAGGAAAAAATAAGAAAACCAAAAGCATACAACAGAGGACAGGCAACATGGTAAAAAAACAGAGGACAGGCAGCATGGTAAAGAAACAGAGGAGAGGCAGCATGGTAAAGCAACAGAGGACAGGCAGCATGGTAAAGCAGCAGAGGACAGGCAGCATGGTAAAGAAACAGAGGACAGGCAGCATGGTAAAGAAACAGAGGACAGGCAGCATGGTAAAGAAACAGAGGACAGGCAGCATGGTAAAGAAACAGAGGACAGGCAGCATGGTAAAGCAACAGAGGAGAGGCAGCATGGTAAAGCAACAGAGGACAGGCAGCATGGTAAAGCAACAGAGGATAAGCAGCATGGTAGAGCAACAGAGGAAAAGGCAAAGGCAGCATGGTAAAGCAGCACGGGCAGCATGGTAAAGCAGCAGAGGACAGGCAGCATGGTAGAGCAGCACAGGCAGCATGGTAAAGAAAAGAGGACATGCAGCATGGTAAAGCAACAGAGGATAAGCAGCATGGTAAAGCAACAGAGGAAAAGGCAGCATGGTAAAGCAGCACAGGCAGCATGGTAAAGCAACAGAGGACAGGCAGCATGGTAAAGCAACAGAGGACAGGCAGCATGGTAAAGCAGCACAGGCAGCATGGTAAAGCAACAGAAGACAGGCAGCATGGTAAAGCAACAGTGGACAGGCAGCATGGAAAAGCAGCTGAGGACAGGCAGCATGGTAAAGCAGCAGAGGACAGGCAGCATGGTAAAGCAACAGAGGAGAGGCAGCATGGTAAAGCAGCTGAGGACAGGCAGCATGGTAAAGCAGCAGAGGACAGGCAGCATGGTAAAGCAACAGAGGAGAGGCAGCATGGTAAAGCAACAGAAGACAGGCAGCATGGTAAAGCAACAGAGGAGAGGCAGCATGGTAAAGTAACAGAGGACAGGCAGGGGGTGGCAGATAGCCTAGTGGCTAGAGCGTTGGGCCAGTAACCGAAAGGTTGCAAGATCGAATCCCCGAGCCGTTAATTTAAAAAATTGTCGTTCTGTCCCTGAACAAGGCAGTTTTAAATTAACCCACTGTTCCTAGGCTGTCATTGAAAATAAGAATTTGTTCTTAACTGACTTGCCTAGTTAAAAAACAAAGCAGCAGAGGCTGCATTCACTATAAACTTCAAACCAGGAGCATCAGCAGAGCAAGTTCTAGCAGCAGGCTAGATAACCTTTCTAAATTTGAATTAGCACATAAGCGCATGCACACACACACACTAGAGATGGCAGTGACAGTTGCAAAAGCAGCTTGCACTGATATGAATGGTAACATTGTCCCAGCCTTTCCCTGACCTACCTTGGCCTTACTGTCTGGGCTGGTGAGGTCCTGCTTGCTTCTGATGGTTGTTGGGGACTTTGCAGTACCTTTCCCAGCCTTTTCATTCTTCTCAACTTTAACCATCTTGTCCGTTTTCTCTCCATTTTCTTTCTTCTCCATCTTTTCATCTTTGTTGGTCTTCTCTGGCTTGTCCACTTTTTCATTTTTAACATTTTTCTCTGTCTTGTCAATCTTCTCTTCATCTTTGAGGATCTCAGATTTGTTTGTCTTGTCAGCATTGACTTTCTTAGATTGATCTTTTTTCTCTTTATTCTCCATCTTGTCCGACTTCTCGGTCTTATCAAACATGTTCAAGTTATCCATCTTGGGGAAGAAATCAGCCTTCTCTTGTTTGTCCTTATTTTCTGCTTTCACTGTAGAGAGACAAAAATAGACATATATTGATATATTGAGAAAACCCACAATACTATATGTCATGAAAAAAGACCAGAATTTATCTGAGGATCAAATACAGAAGGAGAAACCTTTCATAGTGCCAGTGCTGCTTTCAGCCATGAGCGAGAGCATATCTGTTTCAAATCATGGGAAACGGTGCTCAGATGGACGCTGACAACATGGTTCATGGCTTTCAACTATCCACAACACCAAATTACCATATGTTCCTTGACATTTGCGACACCCAGTTACTAAAGACCAGCGTTGTCATTGAGGAGGGGGTGAAGGGCATGAAACCGTCAATGATCTGACCTATCAGTTCACTTTATGTTCCACTGACAAACAGCATTGTGTGTTATTAACCGAACCACAGATTCAGACTGGCTTTAGCTTCAAAATCTAGCTTCAAATATACATCCAAAGAATGCCACATGGACAACAGAATGTACATGGACAACAGCACTCAGTACAGATCTGCTACCTTAAGTTGATTACGTTGCTGACACAGAGAGCTTTCCTGCGCAGCAGGAAATGCACAATTCTAGTGTATTCAAGGTTTAAACAGGCTTCTAATTTTATCTTTAAAATTTCAGATTTGATTTGCCTAGATGAAACATTTTAAAACGCCTACAAAAATGTCCATTAATAATAGTCCACATAATAATTCCCATTTCCTATTATTTTCCTACTGTGAGAAGCCGGGTCAAATGAAGAAGTGCATCTGTATATATTGCTGCTATTCAAACAGGCAGCTAAATGTCAATCCTCTAAAATTGTTTGATAGACTTAATCACAGCAGAACACCGTCGCTGGTGAGGAAATGAGAGTTAGTAGACTACAGTGACCATGGCATGCTGGTGTGGAGTCTGGGCAGGGCCACAGAAAGTCACAGAGCCCAGGGTTGAGCTGGACAGATAGAACAGCACATTGTTGGCATGGGCTCCTTATGTAACCCAGCTTCAGTGACCTCTACAGAGAGAGAGTGTTCATCCTAAATGGCACTCTATTCCCTATGGAGGGCACTACGTTTGACCAAGTCAGAGTATTGCCCTACTTAGAGAATAGGGTGCTATTTGGAATACATCATGAGAGAGGAAAACCAATGTGCCAAAGAGATGAGGAAATGTGGCACAAATTAAGCTGGGTCAAAAGAAGACCCACTTGCGCAATGAAAGAATCTGCTTTTCAATGAAAATTCTGACCAATTAGTTGACTAGAGCATCCATTTTTCAAAAGAGAATGATGGCAAATAGATTGTACATTTTTGACAGATAGATACCATTTTAACTTGTCAAACTGGATCATATTTGTCACAATGGTACAGAAACATGAGCCAATCGCAAAATCTATCAAATCATTAAGACTAAACCAGAATGGCCTTGTTGTTCTAATGGCTGGCTTTAGGAGCCCTGGTCCCAGTAACGGTCATACACTATAGAATCTAGTATAGAGCTGTTCTGTATGTCTGGTCAGTGGTGTAAACATACACTATAGAATCTAGTAGAGAGCTGTTCTGTATGTCTGGCCAGTGGTGTAAACATACACTATAGAATCTAGTATAGAGCTGTTCTGTATGTCTGGCCAGTGGTGTAAACATACACCATAGAATCTAGTATAGAGCTGTTCTGTATGCCTGGCCAGTGGTGTAAATACACACTATAGACTCTAATATAGAGCTGTTCTGTATGCCTGGCCAGTGGTGTAAACACACACTATAGACTCTAATATAGAGCTGTTCTGTATGTCTGGCCACTGGTGTAAACATACACTATAGACTCTAATATAGAGCTGTTCTGTATGCCTGGCCAGTGGTGTAAATACACACTATAGACTCTAATATAGAGCTGTTCTGTATGCCTGGCCAGTGGTGTAAACACACACTATAGACTCTAATATAGAGCTGTTCTGTATGTCTGGCCACTGGTGTAAACATACACTATAGACTCTAATATAGAGCTGTTCTGTATGCCTGGCCAGTGGTGTAAATACACACTATAGACTCTAATATAGAGCTGTTCTGTATGTCTGGCCACTGGTGTAAACATACACTATAGACCAGTGGTGTACACACTATAGACCAGTGGTGTACACACTATAGACCAGTGGTGTACACACTATAGACCAGTGATGTAAACATACACTATAGACTCTAATATAGAGCTGTTCTGTATGCCTGGCCAGTGGTGTAAACACACACTATAGACTCTAATATAGAGCTGTTCTGTATGTCTGGCCAGTGGTGTAAACATACACTATAAACTCTAATATAGAGCTGTTCTGTATGTCTGGCCAGTGGTGTACACACTATAGACCAGTGGTGTACACACTATAGACCAGTGGTATAAACATACACTATAGACTCTAATATAGAGCTGTTCTGTATGTCTGGCCAGTGGTGTAAATATACACTATAGACTCTAATATAGAGCTGTTCTGTATGCCTGGCCAGTGGTGTAAACACACACTATAGACTCTAATATAGAGCTGTTCTGTATGTCTGGCCAGTGGTGTAAACATACACTATAAACTCTAATATAGAGCTGTTCTGTATGTCTGGCCAGTGGTGTACACACTGTAGACCAGTGGTGTACACACTATAGACCAGTGGTGTAAACATACACTATAGACTCTAATATAGAGCTGTTCTGTATGTCTGGCCAGTGGTGTAAACATACACTATAGACTCTAATATAGAGCTGTTCTGTATGTCTGGCCAGTGGTGTAAACATACACTATAAACTCTAGTATAGAGCTGTTCTGTATTTTCTTTTTATTTAACTAGGTAAGTCAGTTAAGACCAAATTCTTATTTACAATGACGGCCTACCAGGGAACAGTGGGTTAACTGCCTTGTTCAGGGGCAGAACGACAGATATTTACCTTGTCAGCTGGGGGATTTGATCCAGCAACTTTTCGGTTACTGGCCCAACGCTCATAACCACTAAGCTACCTGCCGCCCCAAAATGTATTTCTGGCCAGTGGCGTAAACATACACTATAGACGCTAGTATAGAGCTGTTCTATATGCCTGGTCAGTGGTGTAAACATACACTATAGACGCTAGTATAGAGCTGTTCTATATGCCTGGTCAGTGGTGTAAACATACACTATAGACGCTAGTATAGAGCTGTTCTATATGCCTGGTCAGTGGTGTAAACATACACTATAGACGCGGGTATAGAGCTGTTCTATATGCCTGGTCAGTGGCGTAAACACAGTGTCACATAAGTTAGAGAATGACTAACACACAGGGACATGATGGAGCAGGTGCTCATGATATTTCACTGCAGGTGACCAGCATCACACACCATACACCCACATGAATATACAAGCGTACACATGCACCCACCTACCCACACCCACACACACGTTATATGAAGTGATGATGCTTATCTGTCGCCAGAATTTGTCAAATGTGGAACTGTACAGTTTGTCTTTGAATGACCATGCATTGGAGAAAGGCACGCAAGCAGAGGGATTATTTTCCGATGACCTTCATTCATGAAATAGAAGTAGAAATGTTACAGCAGGATGATAGAAATGTTACAGCAGGATGATACTGCCAGGCAGCTACACTACATGACCAAAAGTAATGCAGTGCTTGCCAAACATCTCATTCCAAAATCATGGACATTTTTAATATGGAGTTGGTTGTCACTTTGCTGCTATAACAGCCTCCACTCTTCTTGGAAGGCTTCCACTAGATGTTGGAACATTGCTGTGGAGACTTGTTTCCATTCAGCCACAAGAGCATTAGTGAGGTCGGGCACTGATGTTGGGTGATTAGGCGTGGCTCACAGTTAGTGTTCCAATTCATCCCAAAGGTGTTCGAGGGGGTTGAGGTCAGGGCTCTGTGCAGGCCAGTCAAGTTCTTCCACACCGATCTCAACAACAATTTCTGTATGGACGTCGCTTGGTCATGCTGAAACAGGAAAGGGCCTTCCACAAACTGTTGCCACAAAGTTGTAAGCACAGAATCATCTAGAATGTCATTGTATGCTGTAGCGTTAAGATTTCCCTTCACTGGAACTAAGTGGACTCTGCCGAACCATGAAAAACTGCCCCAGAGCATTACTCCTCCTCCACCAAACTTTACAGTTGGCACAAACTTTACAGTCGTCCGTCGGACTGCCAGATGGTAAAGCGTGATTCATCACTCTTGGGAACGCGTTTCTACTGCTCCAGAGTCCAATGGTAGCGAGCTTTACATCATTCCAGCCAATGCTTGGCATTGCACATGGTGATCTTAGGCTTGTGTGCGGCTGCTCGGCCATGGAAACCCATTTCATGACGCTCCCGACAAACAGTTCTTATGTTAAAGTTGCTTCTAGAGGCAGTTTGGAACTCGGTAGTGAGTGTTGCAATCATTTTATATAGCTTAATAGCACAAGATAGATATTGGTCTCCACTAGGCTATGACGTACAAGTATATCCTAAAGTTACGAATGAACTGTCAAAATTGAGTTCAATCGTGGGCACATGTAGGCCTACCGTGTCGGTGTCAGTTGGATTCTGGCCCATGCCCTTTAGGCACAAATAACCACATCTCCCGATTGACTTGGTGTATATAGTTACCTGTGTCCTGCTTGCAACCAAAGTATTTAATGACTCAATTTGCTCTCATGTACTGAACAAGCTTATGATGTTGGGCAGTTAATCTCCTTGAAATGTCTCTTGCTTGGGAATTACTTACTTTGTAAAATGGACTGTGTTTTAAGGACTCATGCACAGATACAGGAAAAACAATATATATATTTTTACATTTATTAAAAATGACAAGTGTTGATGTCTCCACATGTTTCTGGTTTTGAGGCTTGGGCATCTGGTGACTGCAGTTCATCTGTCTAATCCCCTGCAAGGAGAGAAAGGAATCAATAATATTACAATGCTCTATTCATTTCACTGATATATTCCTGTTTGATATGCATTCATATAATTATAATGAACAAAAATATAAACACAACATGGAATCATTTCAATGATTTTACTGAGATACAGTTCATATAAGGAGATAAGCCAATTATTATTTTTTAAATCATTAGGCCCTAATCTATGGATTTCACCTCACTGGGCATAGGTCCACCCACTGGGGAGCCAAGCCCAGCCAATTCAAATGTTTTTTCCCCCACAAAAGGCTATATTACAGACAGAAATACTCCTCAGTTTCATCAGCTGACCAGTTGATTGGTGTCAGACGATCCCGCAGGTGAAGAAGCTGAATGTGGAGGTCCTGGGCTGGCGTGGTTACATATGGTCTGCGGTTGTGAGGCCGGTTGGACGTACTGCCAAATTCTCTAAAATGACGTTGGAGAAGGCTTATGGTAGAGAAATAAACATTAAATTCTCTGGCAACAGCTCTGGGGGACATTCCTACAGTGAGCATGCCAATTGTTCGCTCCCTCAAAACTTGAAACATCTTTGGCATATTGTTGTGTGAAAAAACTGCACATTTTAGAGTGGCCTTTATTATGTTCATGCTGTTTAATCAGCTTCTTGATATGCCCCACCTGTCAGGTGGATGGATTATCTTGGCAAAGGAGAAATGCTCACTAACAGGGATGTAAACACATTTGTGCACAAAAATTGAGAGAAATATGTTTTTTGTGCGTATGGAACATATCTGGGATCTTTTCTTTCAGTTCATGAAACATGGGACCAACACTTTACATGTTGCATCTACATTTTTGTTCTGTATGTATTGGCCATGTTATCCTTCATCACATGCCAGTATTGGTTTTGTATCCAATGCACATAGTTTATGTAAGGGAGTGTAGACAAGGCCTTCTAATCTAGTTAGATTGAATCATATCACCTTTGAATATTAGTAATCAATTAATATAAAACCATTTGATCTTGAACATTGGTGTAAATTTATAATATGCACTGGTGTGATAGTTGTATCAATTAATCACAATGCAGGCCTACTCATTAGAAGAAGAAAAACATATATAATGCAATATTAGCTTCACAGTGAAACACTACTATTCTGGCTATTAATCATTCTTAAACAGTCAGTAAAATAGCTTATTTAGCTATGTCAAAAAATTCATAGACTGTATATTATTATGCATGCAAGCTTACCTGTCATGTTCACAATGATGGAGCAGCAGACCAAAACATGTGCAAGGAGGACCCTATACCGTAGGATAATTATTCTGGTCGGTGTCAACTTCATTCATTAACAGGTAACGAGGAGATCGATTCTGTTACTTGTTTACTTCTTATTTGTGTCAGATATCTCTATTTTGGGATAGGTCACTGAATTGCTCGCACTAGTTGCTCACGGTGCTACAGTGGCTACAAACGTATGGCGCTGGGCGAATGTCAGTGCGTTATCATGTGATGCTGCCTTCAAATCTTGTGCCAACTGGAGAAGTGCTCCCTACGAAGGTAGATGCCTTTGGAGGCAAGTAGGCAGCAGGCAGCTGCCTTTAGATTTGTTAAATAATCATAGTAGGCTACACCAACATTAGTTTCCATGTCAAAATAGTTGCTCAGCACTGGGCGCAAACTCATGATGCTCCGAGCAGAAGGGTGCTGCTCAGACCACTGCGCTATGGCAGTTCACAATGCTTAAGCAAGCCGTGAGAATACTTGATGATTGATGGTATGAGGTCAGTTAGTTTGCAGATCCTACGCCAAACCATCGCCCCCTAGGTATGGTACTGCATTGTATAGCCTACAAACACCGTTTCCAGCTGCCCCCTGGGTATGGTACTGCATTGTATAGCCTACAAACACCGTTTCCAGCTGCCCCCTGGGTATGGTACTGCATTGTATAGCCTACAAACACCGTTTCCAGCTGCCCCTGGGTATGGTACTGCATTGTATAGTCTACAAACACCGTTTCCAGCTGCCCCCTGGGTATGGTACTGCATTGTATAGCCTACAAACACCGTTTCCAGCTGCCCCCTGGGTATGGTACTGCATTGTATAGCCTACAAACACCGTTTCCAGCTGCCCCCTGGGTATGGTACTGCATTGTATAGTCTACAAACACCGTTTCCAGCTGCCCCCTGGGTATGGTACTGCATTGTATAGTCTACAAACACCGTTTCCAGCTGCCCCCTGGGTATGGTACTGCATTGTATAGTCTACAAACACCGTTTCCAGCTGCCCCCTGGGTATGGTACTGCATTGTATAGTCTACAAACACCGTTTCCAGCTGCCCCCACCGTGGGTATGGTACTGCATTGTATAGTCTACAAACACCGTTTCCAGCTGCCCCCTGGGTATGGTACTGCATTGTATAGTCTACAAACACCGTTTCCAGCTGCCCCCTGGGTATGGTACTGCATTGTATAGCCTACAAACACCGTTTCCAGCTGCCCCCTGGGTATGGTACTGCATTGTATAGTCTACAAACACCGTTTCCAGCTGCCCCCTGGGTATGGTACTGCATTGTATAGTCTATTGTAAACACCGTTTCCAGCTGCCCCCTGGGTATGGTACTGCATTGTATAGTCTACAAACACCGTTTCCAGCTGCCCCCTGGGTATGGTACTGCATTGTATAGTCTACAAACACCGTTTCCAGCTGCCCCCTGGGTATGGTACTGCATTGTATAGTCTACAAACACCGTTTCCAGCTGCCCCCTATGGTACTGCATTGTATGGTACTGCCCCCTGGGTATGGTATTGCATTGTATAGCCTACAAACACCATTTCCAGCTGCCCCCTGGGTATGGTACTGCATTGTATAGTCTACAAACACCGTTTCCAGCTGCCCCCTGGGTATGGTACTGCATTGTATAGTCTACAAACACCGTTTCCAGCTGCCCCCTGGGTATGGTACTGCATTGTATAGTCTACAAACACCGTTTCCAGCTGCCCCCTGGGTATGGTACTGCATTGTATAGTCTACAAACACCGTTTCCAGCTGCCCCCTTGGGGCGGCAGGGTAGCCTAGTGGTTAGAGCGTTGGACTAGCAACCGGAAGGTTGCAAGTTCAAACCCCCGAGCTGACAAGGTACAAATCTGTCATTCTGCCCCTGAACAGGCAGTTAACCCACTGTTCCTAGGCCGTCATTGAAAATAAGAATTTGTTCTTAACTGACTTGCCTGGTTAAATAAAGGTAAAATTAAATGGTACTGCATTGTATAGTCTACAAACACCATTACTCTCTGTTTAAATGATTACCCAGACTCGATTTCAAATCAACTACACATCCTTCCCTTAGTGCTAGCCAATCGATGGAGTGCCACTTGATGTGATGCATCACTAAACAACACAGTCATTTGAAGATGGGGGTTTGAGAGGGTAATCGAACCTCAGTATTTCAATAGTCACTCATATATTTAGAGGAACTTGACTCTTCAATGATGGTGCCTTTGACATTTTGTCAAAACAAAAGGTAGACAAAATAATAGATGTACAAATTCCCTTATTATATTCTTTCTGAATTTTTAATTGTCCTGCTATCTTCAAACCAACACTTTTTGGTAAATATACTCAAAAAACCTAGTTCAAGCTGGGGAATATTATTATTATTTTTTTTACATCCATTCTCCTTTTGGCTTCCTCCATTTTGTCTTTCAGCACCCATCATTGTCAATGAAACAAACAACTATTCCAGCCTAGAGAAATACCACTGCCCACTGATCACAAATAAACCTGAACTCCCAAATCTATATACTTAAATGACTGTAGGTCAATGATGAGCAACATGTTATAACAAATTAATGAGAGCTGTTCCAGCAACAGAGGAATAGGCCTCAAATCATAGTCACCTACCATCCATGGAGCTTTTAGTATTGATGTTGAAGGTTTTTCCACTGAGGGGAACCGGCAGTAGGACACTCTCACTCTGGCTCTGTGACATCCCATTACCAGTACCCCTCCTGGGTGGAGGGGAGTTGGGGGCCCTGACAGGGCTCAGTGGGGACAGAGGAGAGAGTGTGGGTGACACAGTCTTTCTCTCCCCCCCCACTGTCAGAGAGCGTTGGACCGCTGAATGTGGAGACTTGGACCCCATTACATTACTTCCACATGAGGGCAGGTCCACCAGTCCGCCAGGCTGCCCTGGGTACTGGGAAAAGTCCAAGCTACCTGGCACAGACAGGTGGGAGCAGTCAGACATAGCGCGCCTCACGGCTTTGTGTTGTTGCTCGGTACCTCCTCCTCGAGGTAGAGTAGGCCCCATGTCCTCGTCACTGTCCTCTGAGAATCCTGACACAGTGCAGTCTCCACCCTTAGAGTAGTTGTCGTTGACAACACCAATGACACAGTAGTTGGCTACAGGTGCAGGTGCAGCAGGAACAGTCTGAACAGCAGGCTTGAGGCCTGTTTGGGGCAGCCCAGAGAAGGAGGGATTCCTTACGCAATTGTCCACCTTCTGTGTGTTAGGGAATGGTGAGACATCCTGCTGCATAGCAGGGGACCCTAGCTGGGCTGCGGCTCCATTGGCCCTGTGTTTTTGTCCTGGGGTGGAGAGGAGTATCCCGGGTGAGGCTGGAGAGGACGAGGAGGAGAGGGGACTTGTGGGGCTCTCCCCGGCGCTGCCCAGACCAAAAGACGGCCCGAGTCCGACACCCATCCTCCCTGGCACCTTAAGGTCAGACAACTCCACCTTGAACCCTGATCCAGATTGTCCATCAAGGAGGCTTGAGAGCTTGTCCTCGTCGGTTAGCCTGGGTACTCCTGGGCTGCCACCGAAACCAAGTGGTCCCATCTGGTCTTGCTGCCAGTTCCAGCCCTGAAGGGCCTGCTGAGGAGACGCCATAGAGCCAGAGGGCACCTTGCCCAGCTCAGTGTGCTCACAGAGCTGTCCACCACCACCACCACCCTGCTGCTGATTGGAGAGAGAAGACATCCTCACCTCTCTCTCTCGATCTCTCTCTCTCTGCTGCTTCCTTTTGATGGATACTCTTTATTCTTCTAGACAGCTAATCTTCCCTTGGAGGTAAGGAAGGCTGTTAATGTACTATATCTGTGTTATATGGTGCGTCTGTGAAGCGCAGTCTATGTGTGCGAGGGAAGTAATTGTGTGTTTCTCTCTGTGTCTGTGCTCTGATCAGATGAGTCTCTGAGGATGAACTGAATGCTGCTCCCTCTCTCTCCCTCTCTCTCTCCATTTCTCTCTGACATCACAGCCCTAACAGAGCTTTGGTCACATGACTCCACGGAACATATCCCTATTTGCGAGAGCAGATTCTCGACTCATGCCTCCCACCAGTAAGCTCAGTCAAACACACACACCCACCCACCCACACCCACACACACACAAATGAACGTCACATACACAGAAATGTACGTCACTAACACACAAATACTAATACACACACCCTCCCTTGGTGTCCTATAAACCGCAGTTCTGACTCGTCAGGCAGCTTGGCATTACAGTAGAAACTTAGCAAACAGAGAGAGTAGCTTTGGTGGATACAGTGCCTCAGTTTCCACAGCCATTCTACTTGAATGAATCTGTCTTCTCTGTAACAGCATCCATTACTGCTACACATCTCTTCACGGTTCTGGTGGTATAATGTGCTTTTCCATGCTGTTCTGTCATCTCCAATTCCTCCCCCTATCACCCTGCTCCATGCCCACTACTGTACCCACTGCCCCTCTCCTCCTCCCTGCCTTCCTGCCCCCATCAGGGGCCCTGGTTGTACATCTCTGGCTCCTGGCCCTGGACCCTTTGGCTCTTTTGTTTATTGTGTTTTGTTTGTGCACTTGGTTGCGGACACTGTGTTCCTCCCCTCTGCTGTAGCCACATGCGATGGGCTACTCTGTTAGGAAGGTATTGAATGACTGCCCTCGAAAAAGAATGTGTGATAACTCTCCATTGACATAGCGGTTAGTGCATTGGGCCAGTAACTGAAAGGACGCTGATTTGAATACCCTTTACCGACAAGGTTAAAAATCTGTCAATGTCTCCATTGACATAGCGGTTAGTGCATTGGGCCAGTAACTGAAAGGACGCTGATTTGAATACCCTTTACCGACAAGGTTAAAAATCTGTCAATGTGCCCTTGAGCAAGTCTCTTAACCCTAATTTGCTCCAGGGGTGCCGTACTACTATGGACCTTTTAAAACAACACATTTCACCTATATGTATGTGACAATAAAAAACATATTTTATCTTTACCCTTCAAAACCACAAACATCCACCTCATCTCTGAACTGAATTCACACCCACCCACATTCTTCACACAAACACCGCGTCGAAACGTTCACTCCAACCTCACTGATTCAGTCCTGGACTAGATACTAGAACCCCTCCCTCTTGGCAATTATGGTAGAAGGCAGGCAGTGATTATTCAAACCTTGATGACACCCCCTTGCCCCCATCCCACCTCCAGCCCCATGAGGACTGGGGCCAAATAAAACATAATTAAATATAAATGAATGAAGATTAGGTAATCGACCCCAAAACAGTCCAGAATTTACTGTAGGAGGAGATAACAAGGGGAATGAGCACAGTACAGTGAGGTTGATTGATGTTGATGAGGTTGATTGATGTTGATGAGGTTGATTGATGTTGATGAGGTTGATTGATGTTGATGAGGTTGTGCAAAGCAGGTCATCAAATCAAAGCGTGGCTATTTTTAAGAATCTAAGATCTAAAATATATTTAGATTTGTTTAACATGTGTTATTTCATGTCTTCGCGGTTATTCTACAATGTAGAAAATAGTACAAATAAAGAAAAACCCTTGAATGAGCAGGTGTATCTAAACTGTTTACTGGTATTGTATATAGTTACCAAATAGCAGTGTTTTCTACAGCCCGATACAGAGACAGTTAGGGAAAACTCACACATCACAAGGCAACAGCCACAGTCAGCCACTGACAGCCACTGTCAGCCACATCCCCAAAACAGAGTTTTTCTCTCTGTTCATTAGACCATGGTAATGGGACTGCTTCTCATGAATGGACATTGTTATGCAAGACCCATGTCCAACATATTCTGTCTGTTTATGTTTACATCTCTCACAGAAATATTACTCTAGCTTTAACGACACTCATAATCCATGTTGTTTTCTTCTCCTAATCATAAAGACATACAAAGGTCTGTCCAAACAAACATTGCACAAAGCATTTCAGTTCAAAGCAAAATGTAATTTATCATACAATTTATCATACAATGCTTCACTGCAGGGAACAAAAAATGTTCTTGCAGGAAATTGACCCCAATTATAATGACATGTTCCAGTGTACCACTCTCTATGTCTGTGTCCAGTGGGAATGAATATGTCTTTGTTGAATTTTAGCATACTAGCATAAGAAACAATTATACTGAGCACAATCACCCAAACCTCGTCTCAGAGCATTTCGTAGTTGTCCGGGATGTAAATCCGGGACACTCCATTTTGTATGATATATTACATTTTGTATGGTATGTATTAATTTGTGGATGTTCATCACCCAGTTTTGAATGATATGTTACGAATTACAATTTGTAATATATGTTACGAATTTGCAAAATTGTACAATATGTTTACAAATTTGCAAAACGTATGATATGTTACAAATTCTAGCTAGATGGTTAGGTAGCTAACTTTAGCTAGGCTGTGGGTTAGGGTCAGGGTTAGGGTTAAGTTTAGGAGCTAGTTAAAGGGTTAAATTTAGGGTTAGGGTTAGGGGAAGGGTTAGCTAAAAGGGTTAGGTGAAGGGTTAGCTAAAAGGGTTAGGGTTAGGTGAAGGGTTAGCTAAAAGGGTTAGGGTTAGGTGAAGGGTTAGCTAAAAGGGTTAGGGTTTGGTGAAGGGTTAGCTAAAAGGTTAAGGGTTTGGTGAAGGGTTAGCTAACATGCTAAGTAGTTCCAACATAGCAAAAAAATAGTAAGTAGTTGTAGTTAGTACGTAGTTGCTAATAACCTAAAATGCTATAGTTGTCCATGATGAGATTCGAATGCGCCACCTTTGGTTTGCTAGACCTTTGCCTGACCAACCACCCTACTTTTGTTTTTGCCTTAAGTAAACATATGTCCTATGTAACCATACCAAACGTAACATATCATTCTAATTTGAGTGTCCTGGGTTTACGTTTACTATGTTACATCTAGTCTATGAGACCAGGCTGAATCGCTTCATACCATAACAGCCTTTAGTGTGATAAGACTTTTTACAAGGTGAACATTCAAAACCAACAGAAATACATTGTTTGAGAAAAGGAAATTAAGAGGGTAGTGGCTGGTGGGCCATGTGCAGTAGCAATCCTCAGCCATCTACAATATGCCATGGATGTTTTGGGAGGGCCTCAGAACTCAGAAAAGGACGGGGAGAGTGACAATATACAGCTTACAGTCCATGGTCTTGCAGGGGATAGAGCACGGAGGAAGTCTGTCAGAGAATTCTATTTCTGGCATCCAACCTCCTGACAGTCACACCCCATTTTTTTCCTTGGCAGTCCTGAGTAGTTCCATCTCCACGGAAACCACCTCCCATATCCATGGCAACAAGCTCCCAGTCAGAAATAGGCTGCTATGATTATGGTACGTGTCGTCTCAGCGACCCAGGGAGTCTGGGAAAAGGGGTTGGATCGTAACGTCGGAGGATGAGAGATAAAGGGCAAAGGAAGTATGGAGAGATTGAGAGGAGGAGGAAGATTGATGAACACAAATAATGAAGAAGGAAAAAGAAGAAGCAGAGGTAGGGATGGGAAGAGGAGGCAAAATGATGGAGAGAAAGGACAATAGAAAAGATGGAGACTCATCTCACTACACTCATCCCATCCCACGTCTTCATTGGTAGCTTACAATCTATCTTGTGGAATGGCAACAAAATTGGGTTAGAGTGCAGCCAAATGCAGTGTCACATCTAATGAAGCCGCAGAGTCATTAATACACACATCTGATGGTCCAGTGGACTGAAGAGCACACACTAATTAAACAAAATCCAATCATTCTGCCAAATTATGTTCCCAAACAAAAATAGTGTAAAAAAGGGAAAAGCTTGAGACATGGAAAAAGACCACAGTGGCTGTGAAGGGTTTATCTTGGCTTTGTAAACATAATGTGTCTGGCTGAGAAATCAGAAGAAATACAATTAGATGTCTTTCAATTGATTCCTCTAATAGACAATGAGTGCTAGCAGACATTTGAGGAATATGTTTTCTAATCAAAATGATCGGAACGGTGAATAGCCTCATATTTGCAGTACATATAGTTGGTTTTGATCATACCACAGTATGTTACCTCACTGTGGGAGCAACGTAATGTAAAGCAATGTCTAGTGTCAACAACAACAATGCGGTCCATATGGGCATAGTGACCTGGTAAAGTGGCTGAACCCTTTGTAAGGGAAAAAGCTCATACAAATAGTTGTATTTTAGATTAATGCTATTGTTTATCAAGTGCCCTAGTTTTGATCCTGCTATCATTCAATATGTATGTCCAGCTTCAGGCCTATTTGTAGATTAGGTGACTTTATTACAATGTCCGAGGGAATGTCTATAGGGGGAACAGCAGGAGGGGAAGTAAGAAGTGAATCAAACAATAATACAAATGTTTTTTGCCATGATGCTCCTATAATGCGTGATGGAAGTGGGGCTCGTGTGGCTGAGGTCCCTGATTATCTTCAAATCAAATCTAACTTTATTTCTCACAAGCGCCGAATACAACAAGTGTAGACTTTACCGTGAAATGCTTACTTACAAGCCTTAACCAACAGCGCAGTTCAAGAAAAGTTAAGAAAATATTTACCAAATAAACTAAAGTAAGAAATAATAAAAAGTAATCCAATAAAATAACAATAACGAGGCTATATACAGTGTGCAGTGGTACAGGTTAGTGAAGATCATTTCTACATGTAGGTAGGGATGAAATGACAATGCATAGATAATAAACAGAGAGTAGCAGCAGTGTACAAAACAAATGCAGGGGGGGGTCAATGTAAATAGTCCGGTGGTCATTTGATTAATGTTCAGTAGTTATGGCTTGGGGATAGAAGCTGTTAAGGAGACTTTTGGTCCTAGACACACCGTTTGCCGTGCGGTAGCAGAGAAAACAGTCTATGATTTGGGTGACTGGAGTCTCTGACAATTTTATGGGCATTCCTCTGACACCGCCTGGTATATAGGTCCTGGATGGCAGGAAGCTTGGCCTCAGTGATGTACTGGGCCTTACGCACGGCCCTCTGTAGTGCCTTACAGTCAGATGCCAAGCAGTTGCCATTCCAGGCGGTGATGCAACCGGTCAGGATGCTCTCGATGGTGCAGCTGCAGAACTTTTTGAGGATCTGGGGACCTATGCCAAATCTTTTTGGTCTCCTGAGGGGGAAAAGGTTTTGTCGTGCCCTCTTCACGACTGTCTTGGTAAGTTTGGACCATGATAGAACTTGAAACTCTCAACCCGTTCCACTACAGCCCTGTCGATGTTAATGGGGGCCTGTTCGGCCCACCTTTTCCTGTAGTCCATGATCAGCTCCATTGTCTTGCTCACATTGAGGGAGAGGTTGTTGTCCTGGCACCACACTGCCAGTTCTCTGACCTCCTCCCTATAGGCTGTCTCATCGTTGTCAGGGATCAGGCCTACCACTGTTGTGTTGTCAGCAAACGTGATGATGGTGTTGGAGTCGTGTTTGGCCACATAGTCGTGGGTGAACAAGAAGTACAGGAGAGACTAAGTACACACCACTGAGGGACCCCAGTGTTGAGGATCAGCGTGGCAGACATTTTGTTGCCTACCCACCTGGGGGCGGCCCGTCAGGAAGTCCAGGATCCAGTTGCAGAGGGAGGTGTTTAGTCCCAGGGTCCTAAGCTTAGTAATGAGCTTTGTGGGCATTATGGTGTTGAATGCTGAGCTGTAGTCAATGAACGGCATTCTCACATGGGTGTTCCTTTTGTCCAGGTGGGAAAGGGCAGTGTGGAGTGCGATTGTGTCATCTGTGGATCTGTTGGGGCGGTATGCGAATTGTAGTTGGTCTAGGGGGTCTTGATGTGAGCCATGACCAGCCTTTCAAAGCACTTCATCTTCTTGGCCTTCCTGTGACACCTGGTGTTGTAGGTGTCCTGGAGGGCAGGCAGTGTGCACCCAATGGTGCACCCTCTGTAGAGCCTTGCGGTCAGCGGTGGTGGAGTTGCCGTACCACGCTGTGATGCAGCCCGACAGTATGCTCTCGATGGTGCTCCTGTAGAACACTGTGAGGGCCCTCGGGACAGGCCAAATGTCTTCAGCCTCCTGAGGTTGAAGAATTGTTGTTGTGCCTTCTTCACCACAGTGTCCGTGTGGTTTTACCATTTCAGCTCCTCTGATGTGTACGACGAGGAACTTGAAGTGTTTGACCATCTCCACAGCGACCCTGTTGATGAGGATGGGGGCATGCCCATCCTGATTCCTCCTGAAATCCACAATCAGCTCCTTTGTTTTGCTGACAATGAGGGAGAGGTTGTTTATCTGGCACCACAACGTCAGAGTGCCTACCTCCTCTCTGTAGGCCGTCTTGTCATTGTTGATAGTCAGGCTAATTACTGGGGACAGCCCGTCAGGAAGTCCAGGACCATTAGCTTTGTGGTGAGCTTAGAGGGTACTATGGTATTGAAGAATGCGCTGTAGTCAATGAACAGCATCCTCATATATGCATGAATTTTGTCCAGGTGGGTGAAGGCAGTGCAGTGTACAGTGCAGTGTGCAGTATAATCTGTTATCATTAAAAGCCCCTGCCACATACGCCTTGTGTTCGACCCACTGAATTGCGCCTCCACCTCGTGTCGAAGGAAAGCCAAGTCTCAGAAAAACAAAGTATGTTGCAGAATCTGAAAGTAGATGCTCGCTCTGGGATTGTCAAGTTTGTTCACAAACTATTGTACTACGAACACGAGATCTTATTCTCAATCCAGGATCCAAGAACTTGTTTCCACAAGTCAAAAGTGATTACATTGATATTCTCTGGATTGAAGCTTAAAATCAAGTCATCAAGAGAGTCTCTTTCTATTCAGATTATTATAATGACAACTTATCTAGTTATAATATAATGAAATGTTATTCAGTAACTAAAAGTAATGAGTGGCTAAAAGTGGGACTGTGTTCGCCAGTGATGCTATCTCAAGCAGAATCTTCACAGGTGTGTCGCAGCGCTATCAGTCCTGAAATGATACCATTGAAGCTGTTTTTCCCGATAGGTGTTGCACAAAATATATTCAAAAGCGATTGGATCATCATCTTTAGGAAGTAAAACAACACTGGCCTTCTTTCTAGAGAAAGTTATATTGAGCACCAGGACAAAAACATGTTAGCTAACGTAGCTCCTTACTACTAACTACCTTTTTTAATTTAAAAATGTTTTATTTAAGCTTTATTTAACCAGGTAGGCAACTTGAGAACAAGTTCTCATTTACAATTGCGACCAGGCCAAGATAAAGCAAAGCAGTTTGACACATACAACGACACAGAGTTACACATGGAGTAAAACAAACATACAGTCAATAATACAGTAGAAAGATAAGTCTATATACAATGTGAGCAAATGAGGTGAGATAAGGGAGGTAAAGGCATTAAAAGGCCATGGTGGCGAGGTAAATACAATATAGCAAGTAAAACACTGGAATGGTAGATTTGCAGTAGAAGAATGTGCAAAGTAGAAATAGAAATAATGGGGTGCAAATAAATCAATTCAGTAGGGGAAGAGGTAGTTGTTTGGGCTAAATTATAGATGGGCTATGTACAGGTGCAGTAATCTGTGAGCTGCTCTGACAGCTGGTGCTTAAAGCTAGTGAGGGAGATAAGTGTTTCCAGTTTCAGAGATATTTGTAGTTCGTTCCAGTCATTGGCAGCAGAGAACTGGAAGGAGAGGCAGACAAAGGAGGAATTGGCTTTGGGGGTGACCAGTGAGATATACCTGCTGGAGTGCGTGCTACAGGTGGGTTGCTGCTATGGTGACCAGCGAGCTGAGATAAGGGGGGACTTTACTTAGCAGGGTCTTGCAGATTACCTGGAGCCAGTGGGTTTGGTGACGAGTATGAAGCGAGGGCCAGCCAACGAGAGCGTACAGGTCGCAGTGGTGGGTAGTATATGGGGCTTTGGTGACAAAACAGGTGGCACTGTGATAGACTGCATCCAATTTGTTGAGTAGGGTATTGGAGGCTATTTTGTAAGTGACATCGCTGAAGTCGAGGCTCGGTAGGATGGTCCGTTTTATGAGGGTATGTTTGGCAGTATGAGTGAAGGATGCTTTGTTGCGAAATAGGAAGCTAATTCTAGATTTAACTTTGGATTGGAGATGTTTGATGTGAGTCTGGAAGGAGATATTAAATTCTAACCAGACACCTAGGTATTTGTGGTTGTCCACATATTCTAAGTCAGAACTGTCCAGAGTAGTGATGCTGGACGGGCGGGCAGGTGCAGGCAGCGATCGGTTGAAGGGTATACATTTAGTTTTACTTGTATTTAAGAGCAGTTGGAGGCCATGGAAGGAGAGTTGTATGGCTTGAAGCTCGCCTGGAGGGTTGTTAACACAGTGTCCAAAGAAGGGCCAGAAGTATACAGAATGGTGTCGTCTGAGTAGAGGTGGAACAGAGACTCACCAGCAGTAAGAGCGACATCATGGATGTATACAGAGAAGAGAGTCGGCCCAAGAATTGAACCCTGTGGCATCCCCATAGAGAGTGCCAGAGGCCCGGACAACAGGCCCTTCGATTTGACACACTGAACTCTATCAGAGAAGTAGTTGGTGAACCAGGCGAGGCAATCATTTGAGAAACCAAGGCTATTGAGCTGCCGATGAGGATGTGGTGATTGACAGACACGAAATCCTTGGCCAGGTCAATGAATACGGCTGCACAGTATTGTTTCTTATCGATGGCGGTTAAGATATTGTTTAGGACCTTGAGTGTGGCTGAGGTGCACCCATGACCAACCTTGGCTTGAGCAAAGAGATGCCAACTGAACTGAAGCCATACAGTGGCTGTGAACAGCGGTACTTTGCGTTCATCATCAACTAAACCACCCCCACACCCTTATCAGTGTTGGCAAGTGGATGTTTCTGGTTTTCAGGGATACAGTATTTTCAACCTAAGTGGAGACACTGCTCACGTGTCTTTTTACGCCTGCTACCTTAGGTAGTAGTTCATCAGAGGACAGTGATTGGAACAATGAAATGGTGAGGGCACCAAGCTCATGTCTTCTGCTCCTAGCCAGATGGGATCCATGTAGGGAAACAAAATGTAAGCTTGTGAGACTTCTGGATGGTTGTACGAAGTTAGCTTCAACCAGCTAAGCCACATTCAAAGCAACAGCAAGAACTATTATATCTAAAGCACCAGTCATTTATTGAACCACCAGATGATGGCCTCTTTGGTCAAGTAATACATCATAAAAAATTGCATGGATTTCCGATACTAATCAATATGTAAACAACACTTAAATAGCACCCGTCCCTTTACTTGACTTCAACACATTTGGTCCAGTGTGATGATATGCACTGTGACATACAGAAATGCACTTAAAGCCAGCAGCATGATGATTAAGTATTTACTGAAAGGTAGCTATACCTTAAAAAACAAAGACTGCTCAGCACTGCCCATCTCAATCAGTACTATAGTGGTGATGCTTTGCCAGACTGGGCTGGCTCTTATGGATGGTATCTTTGCCAGGCTGGGCTGGCTCTTATGGATGGTATCTTTGCCAGACTGGGCTGGCTCTTATGGATGGTATCTTTGCCAGACTGGGCTGGCTCTTATGGATGGTATCTTTGCCAGGCTGGGCTGGCTCTTATGGATGGTATCTTTTCCAGGCTGGGCTGGCTCTTATGGATGGTATCTTTGCCAGACTGGGCTGGCTCTTATGGATGGTATCTTTGCCAGGCTGGGCTGGCTCTTATGGATGGTATCTTTGCCAGGCTGGGCTGGCTCTTATGGATGGTATCTTTGCCAGACTGGGCTGGCTCTTATGGATGGTGTCTTTGCCAGACTGGGCTGTCTCTTATGGATGGTGTCTTTGCCAGACTGGGCTGACTCTTATGGATGGCATCTTTGCCAGACTGGGCTGGCTCTTATGGATGGTATCTTTGCCAGACTGGGCTGGCTCTTATGGATAGTGTCTTTGCCAGACTGGGCTGTCTCTTATGGATGGTATCTTTGCCAGGCTGGGTGGTCTGTGATCGGCTGACCAGAAAAATTACTATGCAGCAGAGCAGAGCAGAGTAGGGCAGAGTAGAGAAGAGTAGAGTAGGGCAGAGATAGGCAGAGTAGAGTCGAGCAGAGTAGGGTAGAGTATAGAAGAGCAGAGCAGAGTATGGAAAAGCAGAGCAAGGCAGAGTAGAGTAGAGCAGAGTAGGGTAGGGTAGAGTAGACTAGAGTAGGGCAGAGTAGGGCAGAGTTGGGCAGAGTAGAGCAGAGTAGAGTAGGGTAGAGTAGAGCAGAGTAGAGTAGGGTAGAGTAGAGTAGGGCAGAGTAGGGCAGAGTTGGGTAGAGTAGAGTAGAGTAGAGTAGAGTAGAGTAGAGTAGAGTAGAGTAGAGTAGAGTAGAGTAGAGTAGAGTAGAGTAGGGTAGAGTAGAGTAGAGTAGGGCAGAGTAGAGTAGAGCAGAGTAGGGCAGAGTTGGGCAGAGTAGAGCAGAGTAGAGTAGGGTAGAGTAGAGTATAGTAGGGCAGAGTAGGGCAGAGTAGGGCAGAGTTGGGTAGGGTAGAGTAGAGTAGAGCAGAGTAGGGTAGGGTAGAGTAGAGTAGAGTAGGGCAGAGTAGGGCAGAGTAGGGCAGAGTAGAGTAGAGTAGATTAGGGCAGAGCAGAGCAGTACCAGTTCACAAACCGGTGGTGGCGTGGTGGGATAACCCTGACTGCAGCACCTTACAGCCTCTAAGCCTCTGTCTCCCTCTGCCTTTTTATTTGATTTATTTCACCTTTATTTAACCAGGTAGGTTAGTTGAGAGCAAGTTCTCATTTACAACTGCGACCTGGCCAAGATAAAGAAAAGCAGTGCGATACAAACAACAACACAGAGTTACACATGGTAATAAACAAACATACAGTCAATAATACAGTCCAAAAAGTTTATATACAGTGTGTGCAAATGAGGTAGGATAATGGAGGTAAAGCAATAAATAGGCCATAGTGGTGAAATAATTACAATATAGCAATTAAACACTGGAATGGTAGATGTGCAGAAGATGAGTGTGCAAGTAGAGATACGGGGGTGCAAAGGAGCAAAATAAAAAATAAAAATAACAGTATGGGGATGAGGTAGTTGGATGGGCTATTTACAGATGGGCTATGTACATGTGCAGTGATCTGTGAGCTGCTCTGACAGCTGGTGCCTACTGCACAAACCCAGATCACCGGCTATAAAAAGACAAGGGCTGCATGATTTATGTAACTGCAAAAAAGTCCCAGCCATCAATATTGCATTAGGGAGAGGAGGATGGAGAGGGAGGGAGGGAGGGAGGGAGGGAGAGAGAGATAGGGGAGATGGAAGAGAGAGAAAGAGAGAGAGAGGCAGCAAAACAGAGAGGCTGCTAGGGGGAAAGAGGGAGGTATGAAAAACAAAGATGGTGATTGAGGGAGAAAGTTGTGGGATGAGGATACAGAGGGCAGTAGAGGCCAGTCCCTCACTGTACTGTCCGTCCACACACCAACCCGCCTGCCCGGTCATCTGTAAATAACCCATTAACAGACTGCTGAATGGGGATGGTTGAGTTGAGTAAGGGAATGTGAGGGGTGCAGACAGACAAGCAGTATGCTAACGACTTCCACCATTTGTCAACCAAAAACACCTGTGTCATCAATGAAGGAGGAACAGCGTCTCTACAACAACCTTACACTGCAGAGTAACAACTTAGGAAAGCAGTGTTAACTTAGTTATCAGTCCTTGGAATCTCCAACCGAGAAACCAAAGTAAGAAGAACCAACACAGAACAGTACAGTCTCTGAACTAGGCCAAACTAACGCTCAAAGCAAACTAGCCAGGAAACGTGCCAGCTTTTTCCTGACATGGACAATATCTCAACAACAGTGAGAGGCAATGTCCAAGAAATCTTGAACAGAACAAAAACCTGTGTACCATTTGTACCAAATAAGGAAATAAATAAACACTGAATTTGACGTCATATTATTCCACTGATGAGAAATCTAAATATTCTCAAAGGCAATAATGGAAATGTGACTCACCTATTTAGCATCATCATCAGAGCCATCATCAGGAGATGCAGTACATGTGGGTGAGAGAAAAGACAAAACATAGCTGTCAGTCATTTCAGTTTGCCTATTAATCATGCAAACATTTACATGACAACTTGCACATCGAGCAATTTTTATTGTATTTTTGATCTCCAATCAAAAATTGGCTGAAAGTAAAATGTGTCTGTGTTTTAAAATGGTCAAATTGCATAACTAAGAATTCCAAATAGGAACACTGAGATATTCAAAATGGTTCTGAAAGTGAATTCACAAACACAAGTAGAAAGAGAATGTGAAAGAAAAGCAGTTAGTGACTCCTCAGTCAGCTCATGGCTATTTGAGGAATTAAAAGCATAATTTAGTCAGGGGAAAAGCAATCTCTTGAGAGAAAGAGAGAGAATCACACTGTAAACCAACATCCCTTTGATTAGAGAAGAAAGGTTGAATCAATGTCAAAGAGTTAGGGTGTAGAATTACTCATTGCAATTTAGGATAATGGCATTCAGGGGGGAGAAAGCTAGCTAATTATATCCCAAGGAGAGTGGAGTCACTCAGGAGTCACACACATAGTAATCTACAGAGACAGTAGAGTAAGTAGTATATGATTACAGTGTTAGAAAGGAGAGGGATATGAGGTAAAACGAGCTGGGCAGTTACACAATCAGGTAGGTAGACAGCCACATAGCAATGAATGTGTTATTATCATGATCATCATCATCATCATCATAACAGCACTACAGAGACTGGCCAGACAGTCAGTCAGGATAAAGGGACTCAAGGCCCAGCCAGTAGGGACTCAGTCAGATGCAGTCAGATTAGAGAATAGTGGTATTTAGTTAGCATGTTACTAACAGTGCTATTAAACACACAATGGCCGAGCAACAGCAGGCCCAGTCCACAGAGAGAGCCATGCACTATAATGTCATCATACACCCCCATACTGATAGATATGTCCCCTCTTCAGTGTCACCAACCTTCCAGCAGGGGGGGCTCTGGCAGCGGTGGCTCCTGGTGCTCTGTGAGTGGCAGTGTAGTGGGGATAAAGGGCGGGGCTGCAGGGTTGAGGCCTGAGCACACTGCAGGGCGGGGACTGTGAGTGTCATGATCAGGCTGGGAGGAGTGGCTAAGCAGTGGAGGAGAAGTGCACTGGAAAGAGGAGGAGGTGGTGGTGTTTGGAGGAAGGCCCTGGGGTGTGGTGGTCTGAGACTGGGCCTGTGGCTGTGAAGCAGGGGTGCTGGCTGAGGGGGTCTGCAGGACAGAGTCTAGGAAAGAGGTCTGTGAGACCTGGGGGCTGAAGCCTGGGGAGCTCTTAGGACCCAGTTGCCTCTGGTCAGTAATAGATGCGTTGGCCTCACGACGACAATGATCAGAGGAGGCTTTGTCAGTGAAGGACAGAGCTGCCTCCTCCTTCTTGGGGGGTAGGACATCTTTAGTGGCTAAGGGAGGGGGCATTTTGAAGTCATCAATACACATGGGTTCATAATGGAGGGGAGCAGAGGCAGTGTTTTTAACAGGAGCCTCAGCCTCCCACTCCATGTTTACCTTGGCTGGAGAAGGTTGCTCAAACATGTTCAAGTTACTAGTGGAAGTGTCTGTTAAGGCAGGGTCCTTGTTGAGGATGTGACTTGGTTTGGGGTTCTCAGTGAGTGGTGGCGAAGTGGAGGTGTGAGAGGGTTTGGTGTCCTCTATAAAACTGCTAAAGGGGTTAGTCTGGGGGTCGGCTATGAGGGAGGAGATGTTCTCTAGGGTTGAGCTTAACGGACCGGAGGCCATCACCATTGCAGACACCGAGGCTGGGGTGGCATGGGGTGTCGTGGGCTCCTGGGGTGTTGGCCCCCACTCCTCTGGCAGCTTCATCCTGCTCTTATTCTTCCTGCCCCTGACCCTACCCCCTCCCCTCCCTCGGATCTCACACTCCCAGCTCTCCTCCTTGCTCGGGGAGGACAGACTCAGCGGGCAGTCCGAGGCTCCGCTCTCTGTCTCGCCCACCTCCTCCTTCGAGGAGTCCGGAGCCTCTTCCCTGTCCATGAAGTCATACACCTCCTCTCTGGGCCTCCTTTTCTTCTTCTTCCTCTTCTGCTGCATGCTGCCGCTGTCGACCCCCTCGGTCCCCCTCTCGTCCCCAGAGCCAGTCTCCTGGCCGTGGGGGCTGAGGGGGTCGGAGTTGGGGCTCTCCTCCACTGAATCGCTGGGGGAGAGGCTGAGACCCTCTGAGGCTTGCAGCCCGGACTCACCATCTGCCAAGGGGTTTGGGTTTGTCCAAACTTTGTGATGAGCAGAGAGGAGGAAGGAATGTCACTACCCATAACAAAGAAGACCAAAAACCAATTGCCAATCATCTCCAGAAGAATCTGGGTATATCGTATCTGCTCATAGAAATTCAGACCTACATTTATGAAACTCAACAACTGAGTAGAAAATTATCTTATTAAACTACAAATAAAAACGATTCAATAAATCAAATTGTGACTTGAGTTTTGAATTTCTGTAAGCTACATGAAATGGTGCCGGAGGAAGGACCACAGCATCATCAAGGACCCAACACACCCCAGCTACGAGCTGTTCTCTCCTTTACTGTTGGGGAGACGGTATCACAGAATGAGGTCTGATAACAAGAAACAGTTCCTATCTACAAGCCATCGGACTGCTGAATACTTGAACTGGACTGACCAACTGCACTGACTCTTCACACCTTCACGCATGCACACACGCATGCACACACACACGCACACATGCATGCACACACACATGCACACACACCACAATTGCTGCTACCACTCTTATTTACTATTGCTAATACGGCACAATTGAAACACTTGCCCCCAATCCCCCCCTTTCTCTAATACATGTATAAATATTGTACTATAAATCCTATCTTCCTGTATTATATTTATGATAAATGTTTATTTTGTACTGAGCCATTTACTTTGTTCGTATTCTTATATTTATTATTGTTGTTGCATTGTCGAGAAAGAACCTGCAAGTAAGCATCCTAATAAAACTTAAATAATATTGACACAACCACCACTAGAATTTCTTTACGGCCTGGCCAGTAGGCTTATAGAATGTGACTTTTAGGCTTCTGGATTACATGGTAGCCAGAGAGTTTTTTTGTTTGCAATGTTCCAAGATTGCAGCTGATTGGGTGTGATTCTCTCTGACAGGGCAGGGGAAGAATGGAGATTGTGCTGACACTGAGCAGTGTGGTGTGTGCTGTATACTCGACAGCACATCGCATGAGTAGATGAGCATATGAGTGAATGTGTAAGTAACTGACATGCTGCAGAACAACAACAGAGGCAGGTCACATGGACAAACACAGTTAAACAATGAACCCAGAGGAAGGGGTCATGTGACATGGGGAACCTAGTACAAACACACTGAAGAGGACAATGTTAGTAGTAGACCAAATGAACACAAGAACATCTAAATCATTAAATCATAGAGCATACACACTGAAAAAACATACATGCGGGAACAAACGAAAGATACTATACACATAAAAACATACAGCGCATGTGTTTTTTAAATATTTTGTGATAAAGACATTACAGTGGGAAATTGTCTCTCCATCCATGTTCTTCAGTTAATACTGATGGTATACCCCAATACTTCACATGACAGGGCAGAGAGAAATTAAAAATAATAATACCCTCCCCACTTTAAACCCAATCGTTAATGATAATGGCTTTCTCTCGAAATTGTGTATCCTTGCCCTCCTCTCTAATTGATTGATGTGCTATTTTCCTCAATGTCCTTTATTGATTATGTTGCCATAAAAAACACATTTGTGCAGGTAGCATTATCATCTATGTTTCATGCAATATTAGTATTTAAAAAGCCAAGAGCACATCGTAGTCCAGAGCCTCAGCCTGGCCTCCTGCCAGAAGACACATTACTCCTAGTCTACGTGGTTGCCTCATTCAGAGAGCAGTAAGAAAGGTGGGGAAGGAGCTCATGATAAATCTTTTAAGAAAAATCCTCTATTCCAAATATAACTGAGCACTTAACTTAGGCCTCTGGGAGATTATCTAAGGAAATATTTGTAATAAAGAAGGTTAGGTATCTCATCACAGAATTATTCTTCCTTCTCAAACAAAATTGATATCAAGTCTCAGAAAGGTCTGAGGTATTGCATAATAAACCAAAGATATGGCCGAGGGCTGGAAAGGTCTAGAAGGTTATACCCTGGTTGTCTGAGAGTGAAACATCATAATTTAAGCCGGAGCAACACGCGATTTCTGCTCCGATGGCCGCCCCACTAAGAAACAACTAATACCACTATCTCACTACTGTACCACTATCTGGCTTTTAACTAAGCTCTGCATTTAGTTTGTAAATAAAAACAGAGGCCTTATACAGTATCAAAAAATTTCCCTTTGGATAAAGATGACTGAAGTCTGGCACTTTGAGGAACCCTCTAGAAAAAGTGACGGTTACAGTTTTCCCTGTTCACGGTCAAATCTAAGATCTATCATCATCCAAACGTATTTGATTTCCTAACATCTGATACCATGTTTTAACTGGTGACTGGACCCCTGGACATCCCACCCCATGCCCCCCATCTAGCTGCTCTGTGTGAGACAACCTCTTACCTGCAGAGTTGTCCTGGGACTGGGTGTTGTGGCCCGGGGCAGAGGGGTATGAGTCGTTGGGCTTAAAGGGGGCCTGGGACTGGGACTGGGACTGTTTGTGGGGCTCAGAGGCAAACAGAGGAGAGGCTTTCTGAGAGTTGCCCATAGGAGGCATGCCTGTCTGGAATGGAGCCATGCCCCCCATACCTCCTGAACCCATGTTCATATTCATCATCCCTGGCTGGGAGAAACCTGGGAGTGGAATTAAGACACCCAGGTTAATACTATACTTCATGTTATTACTACTCTATTTCGCTATAAGACACAGTGATAAGCGCTACATGCTGGTGTTACATAAACACTGTACAGTATTGTTAAGCAGTACCCATGAGAGAATCTGGTATGTTGCTGTCCTTCATTCCTTTGTTCTGGTTCCCCCACTGATCACCAGGTATCCCCATCATACTAGACACTGGACCTAGAGATTAAATAGGGGGGAGAGAGAGAAAGAGAGGGGGAGTGAGAGAATATATATTGGGGATATCAGATGTCAGTTACTAATGAGAGATGAGTACACCACAGACAGAAATCAATAGCCAGACTAAAACCACCAAAGGATATTGTAATCACATTCACATAATTCAGTTAACTCTCAGTCAGCCATAAAATATGAATGTCCAGACGGTCTGAGAAGACAAAAACAAGACAACAACAACAGCCTCACTTAAATACAGTCATGTGTTTAACTAGGTGTCCTGCAACACTGTAATGCCCAGTTTACACTGCTAAGAGTGCCCAGGCCGTACCAGGGATACTTGTCAGTTGTACAACTAGTCAGTTGTACAACTGAATGCATTCAACTGAAATGTATCTTCCACATTTAACCCAACCCCTCTGAATTAAGGGAGCTCTAGGTGCCTAGAAAGCTTATTAGGCTATGCCACAGAGGGATCTTTAGCATCTTAGGCTATTGATGATGACCAAATTGAAAAAGCCTAATGGCAGTAAAATATGATAAGATATAGAAACAGTGGAAACCTGTCTTTCCACAAAATGCATTTTCACTGCCTTTTTGACTTATTGAGCATGCATAAAACACTAGAGGGCAAGAAACAGGGGAAAGGGACTCACCTGAAAGGTAGTCAGAATTGACGGCAGACTGTTGTCCAGTTGGACAGGGATGCTTTTCTCCCATTGGTTCCTCCCACTGCATCCTCGTCCCCATCTGTCCTCCTGGCATCATACTGGATCCTGCATTGAAGACAGGCAAAAAACTGAACATCAAATGTTAGACACAGGACCATATGACCATGTCATGTGACCATGTTAGCCTACAGCACTTAGCTCTGTTGCCCCCTGTCTTAAAGTTAGTGACAGATTTGATCATAGTCGATGGTGCTTAGGGTCCTTTGCACCCTGTCCGGAAATTAAAGTGCAAAGAAAGTTTCAAACGTTTCACAGGTATGATGTACTATCTTTGGTGGATACAGTTTCACCAGTATCAACCATAGACAGTACAAATAGGAATTCCGCCATTTTGCCTGAGTCCAGCTCCTGCTAGAGCAAACTGGTGTAGATTGCCTGTGACGTCCTAGAAGAAAACTAAAAACATATACTTGGATGTAGAGTCTACTCTCTATGTTAAGATCAACATTTCTCAGTTTCATGATAGTAGTTTAAAATAATGGGAAACGTAAGTTTCTCATTCCTCCACAGTTTGGCTAGGTAACAATACCTGCTGCTGTTTACATCCAACAGTACATTTTTTGCCAGCTAGCTATCTGGTGGTTACATAAGAGACAGTTGTGAAGTGACAACAAGCATATCATTACTGGAAACAATTGGTATTGACAAAGTAAATGAAAAATACAGCCAGGCCTACAGTACATACAGCTAGTTAACTCAACCAGTCTGCCTAGCCTGCTTCATTAGTTAGCCAACTACCCTTGTATTGCTAAATTGGTGACTGACCACACTGACAAAGCTTGCCAAGATAATTAACCTCCTGGTTTCAATGTAGGCTACAGTGCCCCCCATAATAAGTATTTGAACACACCCGCATAAAAAAGACCATTCATGATATAAATACCATAGAATTCAGTGTAGTCCAACACCTGACAAACACATTGAATACAGCCCACCTGGTATAAATTGTCAGTTGATGTCTGGCCTAGACTAGGCTATACTCGAATGCCTCTCAGGGTGCTGTCCCTAAAAACAGCCCTCTCTAGAACATAGCAGATGGGTGACAGTGATGAAAGGGGACAATACAGGACCGTGGGCCATTACTACGGCTACGCAACCGACCAACCAGATGAGAGTATCTTAGGTTCCGGGTGGCAACCCGTCTGTGTCATAAATTATTGACATCCTCAGCTCAAGCCTAGGGGAACTCACTGTACTCGCTGGTGTTTAGTCCTGTAGGGCTCTGCTGCTTTACCAGCTAGATCCAATCATTCAGCCCCCCCATACATTCACACACTCAACCCCAGAGAAATCATTGCACATCAATCTGACCTCTTCTGCTTGAATTGACACAACTTAGCAGTTATTACAAAAATCCCAAAGTCCCAAAGTCATCCATAACCAGGGTTGCAAAGCTACCGGTAATTTACCAAAGTTACGTGAATCTTCAGTAATTTTGGTATTTAACAGAAAATATATGGCAATCTATCGTAGCTTTGGTAATTTATACTTGAATAAATTGTGAAAATGTATTCATATATCACATAAATGTTTTGTGTGTCCATATTGTCCATGAGTTTCTAGTAGATAGGCCATATGATTAAAGAGAAAATAGCCTAATGAATGAACATTTTCTATTAACTCTGCAACTATTGACTTTTCTTTACAACTGCCACCAGTTTGACACCAAAATATTAACAACAAATACCTGACAGTTAAATAAATAAAAGTATATTTACTACTGAAACCCTCATATTAAACACTAATGGTATTCACTAAGTGGATGGTTTGTATTTAGGTTAATATTTTACAGCTTTGTCATAATTTTTTATCATTTTAAAAGCATTTTATTATTTCATATATTTTACATGTGATAAGCCCACACAGAGGGTCAGAGATAATTACAGACACCTGTGATGATCTGAAGTACCCAAAGGGTCTTTCGATAGATTACATAAAATCCTTGAAAGAATACCAATATTGTGGTCGTTTACTGGTAAACTTTGAATGTTTCAAGTAATATACAGTACCCCCCCTTTGCAACCCTATCCATAATATCAGTGTGTAGGGTCAGATACTGTCCTGAAATGAGACATACAAAACAAGGAGAAATACACACACTCGTCCTAATGTCAAATATGTGCACAACTTTCATGATAACATAAGCATATTCGAAAGAGTCAGGGAATGAAGATGTAAGTCCCAGTGCATAGGGTTGCTCAGCAACAGCAGCCTCTGGGGACCATCAAGGTGTTGGTCCTCTTAGTACGTTCCATGCAGCACTTCCGCCTCTCCTCAAAACCCTTTAAGTGCCAACACAGTCCAAAAACCACACCCACATCCCCACCGCCCTAGCATCACCCTGGCCGGGCTGGCACAGTGTCTGACCCGACATCAGTCCTGACACGCAAAACATGGCAGAGACTTCCCTGGCATAGGAGCCCAGAGTTTCCTATTCCCCAGAGGATGGCATGGAACCAACTGAACCTGGGCTAACAATAACACACGGGTCTTAGAATACACCAAAACATTTAATCAGACAACTAATACAGTAGACTGCAGCCAGAGCTCAGTCACAGCTAACTATAAATTGTTTAGCTTTACATGAGTTGTAGTCAATGATGTGTATAAACCCTGGATTGGTGATGCTATGTATTGGGCAATGAGAGGCGTTAAAGCCACCCATCGGCAATATTGGCACTGCCCAGAAGAAGCAATTCTACCTGCACATGACCATCTGATCATTTATCACTTCAGTGTTAATCTGCTAAATTGTAATTATTCACATACCTCCTCATGCCTTTTGCACACAATGTATATAGACTTTCTTTTTTTTCTACTGTGTTATTGTCACGCCCTGGTCAAAGTATTTTGTGTTTATCTTTATGTATTTGGTCAGGCCAGGGTGTGGCATGGGGTTTTTGTAATTGTGGTGTGTTTGTCTTGGGGTTTTGGTGGTGGTATTGGGATTGTAGCTTAGTGGGTTGTCTAGCAAGGTCTATGGCTGTCTGGAGTGGTTCTCAATCAGAGGCAGGTGCTTATCGTTGTCTCTGATTGGGAACCATATTTAGGCAGCCATATTCTTTGAGTTTGTCGTGGGTGATTGTCCTTAGTGTCCTATGTGTACTCGTTGTTAGTTTGCACCAGATAGGCTGTTTCGGTTTCGTTTATTGTTTTTTGTAAGTTCGTGTTTTTTGTTATATTAAACATGGATCGCAATCGACACGCTGCAGTTTGGTCCGACTCTCTTTCATCACCACTAGAAAACCGTTACAGAATCACCCACCACCAACGGACCAAGCGGCGTGTCAACAGGCAGGAGCAGCCGAAAAAGGAGATGCTCACCAAGGATTTCTGGTCATGGGAGGAGATCTTCGACGGGAGAGGACCCTGGGCTAAACCAGGGGAGTGTAGCCGCCCAAAGGAGCAACAGGAGAAGAGGCAACAGAGGCAGCAGCAGCAGGAGCAGCAGCAGCTACAGTGGGAGAGGTTGCACCACCTGGAGTTATGGACATGGGAGGAGGAATTGGACGGTAAAGGACCCTGGAATGAGCCTGAGATTATTGTCGCCCCAAAGCCGAGCTGGAGGCAGCAAAAGCAGAGAGGCGGCATTATGAGGAGCTAGCACGGCAGAGCGGATGGAAGCCCGAGAGTCAGCCCCAAAATTTCTTGGGGGGCTTACAGGGAGTATGGCTATGCCAGGTAGGAGACCTGCGCAAACTCCCTGTGCTTACCGGGGGCTGGAGAGACCGGGCAGGCACCGTGTTATGCTGTGGAGCGCACGGTGTCTCCAGTGCGGGTGCACAGCCCGGTTCGGTATATTCCAGCTCCTCGTATCGGCCGGGCTAGAGTGGGCATCGAGCCAGGTAAGGTTGGGCAGGCTCGGTGCTCAAGAGCTCCAGTGCGCCTGCACGGTCCGGTCTATCCAGTACCACCTCCACACCCCAGCCCTCCGGTAGCAGCTCCCCGCACCAGGCTTCCTGTGCGTGTCCTCGATCCAGTACCACCAGTTCCAGCACCACGCACCAGGCCTTCAGTGTGCCTCGCCTGTTCAGCGCAGCCAGCGCTTTTCTCCTCTCCTGCGCTGCTGGAGTCTCCCGCCTGTTTAACGCAGCCAGAGCCTTCCTCCTCTACAGCGCTGCCGGAGCCTCCCGCCTGTTCAGCGCAGCCAGAGCCTTTCTCCTCTCCTGCGCTGCCGGAGTCTCACGCCTATCTAGCGCTGTTAGAGCTTTCCTCATCTCCAGCGCTGCCGGAGTCTTCCGCCTGTTTAGCGCAGCCAGAGCCTTCCTCCGACACAGCGCTGCAGGAGTCTCCCGCCTGTTCAGCGCAGCCAGAGCTGCCAGTCTGCATGAAGCAGCCAGAGCTGTCAGTCTGCATGGAGCAGTCAGAGCTGTCAGTCTGCATGGAGCAGTCAGAGCTGTCAGTCTGCATGGAGCAGTCAGAGCTGTCAGTCTGCATGGAGCAGCCAGAGCTGTCAGTCTACATGAAGCAGCCCGAGCTGCCAGTCTGCATGAAGCAGCCAGTCTACATGGAGCAGCCAGAGCTGTCAGTCTACATGAAGCAGCCCGAGCTGCCAGTCTGCATGAAGCAGCCAGTCTCCGCATGGAGCAGCCAGAGCTGTCAGTCCGCATGGAGCAGCCAGAGCTGTCAGTCCGCATGGAGCAGCCAGAGCTGTCAGTCTGCATGGAGCAGCCAGAGCTGTCAGTCCGCATGGAGCAGCCAGAGCTGTCAGTCTACAGGAAGCAGCCCGAGCTGCCAGTCTGCATGAAGCAGCCAGTCTACATAGAGCAGCCAGAGCTGCCAGTCTGCATGAAGCAGCCAGAGCTGTCAGTCTGCATGGAGCAGTCAGAGCTGTCAGTCTGCATGGAGGAGCCAGAGCTGTCAGTCTACATGAAGCAGCCCGAGCTGCCAGTCTGCATGAAGCAGTCAGTCTACATGGAGCAGCCAGAGCTGTCAGTCCGCATGGAGCAGCCAGAGCTGTCAGTCTACATGAAGCAGCCCGAGCTGCCAGTCTGCATGAAGCAGCCAGTCTACATGGAGCAGCCAGAGCTGTCAGTCTGCATGAAGCAGCCAGAGCTGTCAGTCTGCATGGAGCAGCCAGTCTGCATGGAGCAGCCAGTCTGCACGGAGCTGTCAGTCTGCACGGAGCTGTCAGTCTGCACGGAGCTGTCAGTCTGTAAGGAGCTGCCAGTCTGCAAGGAGCTGCCAGTCTGCAAGGAGCTGCCAGTCAGCACGGAGCCGCCAGAGCGGTCAGTCTGTAAGAAGCCGCCAGAGCTGTCAGCCTATATGGAGCAGCTAGTGCCGCCAGTCTGCCCAGCGCCGCCAGTGCCCCCAGTCTGCCCAGCATCGCCAGTCTGCCCAGCGCCATCAGTCTGCCCAGCATCGCCAGTCTGCCCAGCATCGCCAGTCTGCCCAGCATCGCCAGTCTGCCCAGCATCGCCAGTCTGCCCAGCACCGCCAGTCTGCCCAGCGTCGTCAGTCTGCCCAGCGTCGTCAGTCTGCCCAGCACCGCCAGTCTGCCCAGCGCGCCAGTCTGCCCAGCGTCGCCAGTCTGCCCGGCGCCGCCAGTCTGCCCGGCGCCCAGCGTCTGCCCCGCCGGCGCCGCCGGTCTGCCCAGCATCGCCAGTCTGCCAGACTCTTCCAGATCTGCCAGTCAGCCAGACTCTTCCAGATCTGCCAGTCAACCAGACTCTTCCAGATCTGCCAGTCAACCAGACTCTTCCAGATCTGCCAGTCAACCAGACTCTTCCAGATCTGCCAGTCAACCAGACTCTTCCAGATCTGCCAGTCAACCAGACTCTTCCAGATCTGCCAGTCAACCAGACTCTTCCAGATCTGCCAGTCAGCCAGGATCTGCCAGTCAGCCAGGATCTGCTGAAACCACCAGCCAGCCAGGAGCTGGTAGATCTACCTCCTGAGCCTGCCTGAGCTTCCTCTCACTCCTGAGCTTCCTCTCACTCCTGAGCTTCCTCTCACTCCTGAGCTTCCTCTCACTCCTGAGCTTCCTCTCACTCCTGAGCTTTCTCTCACTCCTGAGCTTTCTCTCACTCCTGAGCTTTCTCTCACTCCTGAGCTTTCTCTCACTCCCGAGCTTCCCCTCAGTCCCGAGCTGCCTCGGTCCCGAGCTGTCCTTCAGTCCCGATCTGTTCCTCAGTCCAGTGGGGTTCTGGGTGAGGACTACTAGGCCATGGTCGGCGGCGAGGGTGGACTATCCAGGGACGAAGGGAGAGGGGACTAAGACATTAAAGGAGTGGGGTCCACGTCCCGCGCCGGAGCCGCCACCATGGACAGACGCCCACCCGGACCCTCCCTATTGTTTTGAGGTGCGTTCGGGAGTCCGCACCTTAGGGGGGTTCTGTCACGCCCTGGTCAAAGTATTTTGTGTTTATCTTTATGTATTTGGTCAGGCCAGGGTGTGGCATGGGGTTTTTGTAATTGTGGTGTGTTTGTCTTGGGGTTTTGGTGGTGGTATTGGGATTGTAGCTTAGTGGGTTGTCTAGCAAGGTCTATGGCTGTCTGGAGTGGTTCTCAATCAGAGGCAGGTGCTTATCGTTGTCTCTGATTGGGAACCATATTTAGGCAGCCATATTCTTTGAGTTTGTCGTGGGTGATTGTCCTTAGTGTCCTATGTGTACTCGTTGTTAGTTTGCACCAGATAGGCTGTTTCGGTTTCGTTTATTGTTTTTTGTAAGTTTGTGTTTTTTTGTTATATTAAACATGGATCGCAATCGACACGCTGCAGTTTGGTCCGACTCTCTTTCATCACCACTAGAAAACCGTTACAGTTATTGACTTGTTTATTGTTTACTCCATGTGTAAATCTGTGTTGTTATCTGTTCACACTGCTATGCTTTATCTTGGCCAGGTCGCAGTTGTAAATGAGAACTTGTTCTCTACTGGACTACCTGGTTAAATAAAGGTGAAATAAAAATAAAATAAAAATCATAGCGCTTTATGGTTTTTGCAACTGCACTTGAAGAAACTTTAAAAGTTCATGAAATGTTCCAGATTGACTCACGTTCATGTCTTACAGTAATATTGGACTGTCGTTTCTCTTTGCTTATTTGAGCTGTTCTTGACATAATATGGACGTGGTCTTTTACCAAATAGGCTCTCTTCTGTATACCACTCCTACTTTGTCACAACACAACTAATTGGCTTAAATGCATTAAGAATAAAAAAATCACAAATTAACAAGGCACACATGTTAATTGAAATGCATTCCAGCTGACTACCCCATGAAGCTGGTTGAGAGAATGCCAAGACCAAGAGTGTGCAAAGCTGTCATCAAGACAAAGGGTGGCTACTTTGAAGAATCTAAAATCTAAAATATATTTAGATATATAACACTTTTTTGGTTACTACATAATTCCATATGTGTTATTTCATAGTTTAAAATAATAATAATAGTAATAATAAGTTATTTCAGTTAACCTTTATTTAACTAGGCAAGTCAGATAAGAACAAATTCTTACTTATAGTGAGGAAAAAAAGTATTTGATCCCCTGCTGATTTTGTACGTTTGCCCACTGACAAAGAATTGTTCAGTCTATAACTTTAAATATACGTTTATTTGAACAGTGAGAGACAGAATAACAACAAAAAAATCCAGAAAAACGCATGTCAAAAAATGTTAAAAATTGATTTGCATTTTAATGAGGGAAATAAGTATTTGACCCCCTCTCAATCAGAAAGATTTCTGGCACCCAGGTGTCTTTTATGCAGGTAACGAGCTGAGATTAGGAGCACACTCTTAAAGGGAGTGCTCCTAATCGCAGCTTGTTACCTGTATAAAAGACACCTGTCCACAGAAGCAATCAATCAATTAGATTCCAAACTCTCCACCATGACCAAGACCAAAGAGCTCTCCAAGGATGTCAGGGACAAGATTGTAGCCCTACACAAGGCTGGAATGGGCTACAAGACCATCGTCAAGCATCTTGGTGAGAAGGTGACAACAGTTGGTGCGATTATTCGCAAAAGGAAGAAACACAAAAGAACTGTCAATCTCCCTCGGCCTGGGGCTCCATGCAAGATCTCACCTCGTGGAGTTGCAATAATCATGAGAACGGTGAGAAATCAGCCCAGAACTACACGGGAGGATCTTGTCAAAGGCAGCTGGGACCATAGTCACCAAGAAAACAATTGGTAACACACTATGCCGTGAAGGACTGAAATCCTGCAGCGCCTGCAAGGTTCCCCTGCTCAAGAAAGCACATATACATGCCCGTCTGAAGTTTGCCAATGAACATCTGAATGATTCAGTGGACAACTGGGTGAAAGTGCTGTGGTCAGATGAGACTAAAATGGAGCTCTTTGGCATCAACTCAACTCGCCGTGTTTGGAGGAGGAGGAATGCTGCCTATGACCCCAAGAACACCATCCCCACCGTCAAACATGGAGGTGGAAACATTATGCTTTGGGGGTGTTTTTCTGCTAAGGGGACAGGACAACTTCAACGCATCAAAGGGATGATGGACGGGGCCAGGTACCGTCAAATCTTGGGTGAGAACCTCCTTCCCTCAGCCAGGGCATTGAAAATGGGTCGTGAATGGGTATTCCAGCATGACAATGACCCAAAACACATGGCCAAGGCAACAAAAGAATGGCTCAAGAAGAAGCACATTAAGGTCCTGGAGTGGCCTAGCCAGTCTCCAGACCTTAATCCCATAGAAAATCTGTGGAGGGAGCTGAAGGTTCGAGTTGCCAAACGTCAGCCTCGAAACCTTAATGACTTGGAGAAGATCTGCAAAGAGGAGTGGGACAAAATTCCTTCTGAGATGTGTGCAAACCTGGTGGCCAACTACAAGAAACGTCTGACCTCTGTGATTGCCAACAAGGGTTTTGCCACCAAGTAGTAAGTCATGTTTTGCAGAGGTGTCAAATACTTATTTCCCTCATTAAAATGCAAATCAATTTATAACATTTTTGAAATGTGTTTTTCTGGATTTTGTTGTGGTTATTCATTCCCTCACTGTTCAAATAAACTTACCATTAAAATTATAGACTGATCATTTCTTTGTCAGTGGGCAAACGTACAAAATCAGCAGAGGATCAAATACTTTTTTCCCTCACTGTACAATGACAGCCTACCAGGAAACAGTGGGTTAACTGCCTTGTTCAGGGGCAGAACGACAGATTTTTACCTTGTCAGCTCGGGGATTCGAACCAGCAACCTTTCGGTTACTGGCCCAAAACTCTAACCACTAGGCTACCTGCCACCCCTTCACAATTATTCTACAATGCAGAAAATAGTACACAAAGAAAAACCCTGGAAAGTGGGTCCTTGTGTCACAACAATATCTGTTTTTATTTTATCTCCCTGCCTGCAGTTTGGGTTCCCCCACTTTCAGAGATATGCATATTCAAGACAAGTAGCCTGTGGTAAAGAAAAACCCTGGAATAAGTGTTCAAACCTTTGACTGGTACTGTATTTATCCATAAAAATGATGGCAGTTGATTCATGATTTCGACTGGTCGAGCTACGCTGCCTGCCTCTGTCTCGTACCAACTCCCGACACATTCATTACTATGGACAGTTGGAGATCGAATTTGAATCCTGAAACAATGTTGCAAATGTCAGAGAGATGGACAGTAAGGTTTATACAAACCTCCGCTATTGAAAACAAGATGTTAGTCTAAAATAATGTCTATAAATTGCCTGGCTGAGCTGATGAGACAGCGCAGTCATATGGAACAAATTAAATAGTCATTTTGAGGTCACTTGGGGAATAGACACCGGCTGGAATGTGCTTTTAACCAATCAGAATTCAAGATTAGACCCACCCGTTGTATAAAATAGAATAAACGTGGCAAAAACAAATGTAGACATTAATAAATGCGTTTCTATAGCTTCCAATTTTTTTTTACACAGGTGGGGGAGTACCAAGATGGAGGCGTGGTGGCTTCAAAACAGCACCCCCCGTCAGCTCCCCCTCTCAGTATGGACCAGGCTATTTTCAAAATAAATTCAAAGGGACACCTAAATTATGTGTTTGGGGCGTTTTAATTCTCCGGTTTCAGATGTGACATCCCTGAAGGAGCCAACCACCACAGGCTACTTGTCTTGAATATGCATATCTCTGAAAGTGGGCGAACCCAAACTGTAGGCAGGGAGATAAAATAAAAACAGATATTGTTGTGACACAAGGACCCAGGAGCAATAATAACAATAAAAGAAGAAAAAAATCCTAAAAGCAGACGCGCCGTGCAGCAGTTAGTGTCCAGACCAGACAGACTGCAGAGTCATGCTGGGTGCAATGGCTCCCTCTGTACTCTGCCGGAGGAGTCACAATGACCTTCCTTCCCTCTCACTCCTCCAGCACAGCAGCCTGTCTGCTAGGCAGGCACTTACGTAAGGACTCCCCCCCCCCAAAAAAAAGGGGTGGTGGGGGGTTAAGCTGCAGAATGGAGGTGAAGCAAGGGTTTGATGATTTCTGTGTTTAAAAAGTAAATAAATAAGCCTGTGGTTGTGAGAAGTAAAGTACAAAATACATCATACGTGACTGAAATGTGTGAGCATGGTAAATGAATGGGGTTTACAAAGATGTAGTTGTGTGTGCGTAGGAGGGAAGGATCACACTCCATGGACGGCTAATGGACCACTGATATGGTATGTGTAAACACACAATGTTTTATTGTCACATACACCAGATAGGCGCAGTAAAATGTCTTGTTTTACGGGGTCAGCCATAGTAGTACGGCACCCCTAGAGCAAATTAGGGTTAAGCGCCTTGCTCAGCTCAGGTATTCGAACGAGCAACCTTTCGTTTACTGGCCCAATGCTCTAACAACTAGGATACCTACTGCCCGTTCTGTGACTAATGAGTTAACACCCACATTGAATGCACAAGTAATTAACTAATACTAGTTGTTATGGTATAGCCTGTAGGTAAATAACACATAGAAATTAGCTTACCTAAGACATTGTTCGAGAACTATTTCCCATTTCTAAGAAATTGTTCGAGAACTATTTCTCAGTTCTAAGACATTGTTCGAGAACTATTTCTCATTTCTAAGACATTGTTTGAGGGCTATTTCTAAGAGGCCAGAGAGCTGATAAAGTTCATCCTCCTCTATCGCCTGACAGGGAATCAGCCCCATCCTCAGCCGGTCCCTGTGGGGTTGATATGCACTCAGCTTGTCCAGTACCACGCCAAACCTCTCCAGTACCACACAACCATTTGGCAGGCCTACCCAGCTTCAGCCTCCTCACCATGATAGGCGTCTTTCAGCTGCATAAAAATCTGTTCACCGCTTATGGGATTATTTGTGTAGCTAAAAGAGAAAACAGCATAATTTCCCAGAAAGAAAATATGAATACTGTACAGTGAGATGAGCTGTTCTGAATTCCCTCCTCTGTACATGTATGGGTTTCTCTCATTTTGGGTTGCTGTTCGACATGATGAGCATCAACAATCCTTTATCTTTACTACAAACAGATGAAGGGGATAGCCACATCAAAGGATCCAATTCTACATGACAATCTCCAAAGTAACCAACCAATGACTTTGGGATTGAAGGACATTGGGGGATGGGAGAAGTGGGTGTGGGGAAGATTCTGGGAAGGCTTTTAATGATTGATGAAAATAGCAATGCCTTTGTGTGGGTCAAGGAGAGTTCAGTATGAGATACATGTGATAGCACTGCATAATAAAAACATGGGTTGAATCTCATGCAATGACAGGAAAAAGGAGCACAGGTGCTGTAAGAGGCTCCACGGCCAGTATACTTCCGAACACTGCAGACAAGATGGAGTAATAGTGCCCATCCTGACATGATAGGATGATAGAAGTTAGTATATCAATCGATTACTGTGTGTATTTTCCACTGACATTTTACATACAAATATATGTTTTCCTCCTTCAATGTCAAGGTAGCGTGGCTTCAGTTCAAGCAACAAGGCATGTTGAATTGCCACTCCACAAATCAGACAACCTAAGAATTGTGACGACATCAAACAGAAGCTAAATCAGTTAGATAAAGTACAGTATTGAACGAACGTGGAGTATTAAACAAGAAGAATAGTGTACAGTACGTGACTGATTAGCAGCAAAAGCTCTCATATCTCCTTGGGCAAACCTTGATCTACACAGTGGTTGTCCAGAGGTCTTGCTCTAAAAGCATCAATCACAACATACAGTACAGAGGAGATGCTGACATCAGCACCCCCACACACAGACGGATCTGCACTGCCAACACCGGTGTTGTGTGTACAAGTCTTTTTGATGAGCTCACCCGCACTGTTTCCTTCTGCTATTGATGTTCCAGCTTACTGTAGTCACATGCTCTGCCCTGAGCCCCTATCATGCAGCACACTGCTGGCACTAGTCAACATGCTACACTGTACACAGTGTTCTGCATGCCCTCCTGAAATAAACCACATACTGTAGCGTAGCCTAATGATGTTGGTTGATCTTAATTAGACATCATTAAGTCAAGCGGTTGTGTGGGGAAAAATGACATCTGTGTCAATCAAGATTTTTTTTCCAAATAAAACCATTTTTTATTTGTCACATGCACCGAATACAACAGGTAGACCTTACCGTGAACTGCTTACTTACAAGCCCTTAACCAACAATGCAGTTCAAGAACTAGAGTTAATCAAATATTTACTAAATATACAAAAAGTAAATCAAATCTAATCAATCAAAAAGTAACACAATACATTTACATAACAATAACGAGGTTGTATACAGCGGGTACCGTTACTGAGTCAAAGTGCGGGGGTACAGGTTAGTCGAGGTAATTTGTAAAGTGACTATGCATAGATAATAAACAGTGAGTAGCAGCAGAGTAAAAACAAAGGGGAGGGGTGTCAATGGTGGGGGTCAATGTAAATAGTCCGAGTGGCCATTTGATTAGTTGTTCAGCATTCTTATGGCTAGGGGTTAGAAGCTGTTAAGGAGCCTTTTGGTCCTAGACCTGGCGCTCCGGTACTGCTTGCCGTGCAGTAGCAGAGAGAACAGTCTAAGACTTGGGAGAACAGTATATGACTTCAGATTGACATAAAGGTCATAAAGCCTCAGAGGTCAAAGAATACCTTCTCTAATCTATCCCTAATCCATCCCTAATCTTAATCATTTGTTTTGACTGAATATGCCTGTACATGTTGATAGTTTTTAGAGCAGGATAATTAACATGCAAACGTTGTTGCCAAGATGTCAGAGGAGAAGCCTGGGTGTTAATGTTCTTGGTGTTAATTGACGTTGTTGTTTCCTGACTTGTTCACGGCTGAGTCTGTGATGTCGCTCCAGTCAGGGCTATGCTAACGCTGCCCTGTCTCCAGGCTGACACTTCTGGAAGTGACAGGACGCAAGGGGAGACAAAGAGAGAGAGAGGGAGTGAGAGAGAGAGGGAGACAAAGAGAGAGAGGGAGTGAGAGAGAGGGAGTGTGGGAGAGATGGACAAAGACTGGGATAGACAGCTAGATGGGAAGAGGGAGAAACAGAGAGAGGGGGAGACAGAGAGAGGTAGAGAAAGAGAGAGTGTCACGACTTCTGCCGAAGTCAGTCCCTCTCCTCGTTCAGCGGTCGACGTCACCGGCCTTCTAGCCACCGCTGATCCATTTTTAATTTTCCATTTGTTTTGTCTTTGTTTTACACACCTGATTTCAATCCCACAATTACTTGTTCATTATTTAACCCTCTGTTCCCCCATGTTTTTTTGTGAGTGATTGTTTATTGTATTTTCGGTCTGTCATGGTGTGCGTGTATTTGTATAAAAGTACGTTGATTACTCATATCTGCTGTCCTGCGCCTGACTCTCTACACCAGCTACACATAGGACCCATTACAGAATCACTCACCCGAAGAATGGAGTCAGCAGGAGCCAACGCCCTCCCTGTTCCAGTGGAGGAGCGTGTTCAGCAGCATGCGACCATGTTGAAACGTCTGGGCACTGCCATGGATCACGTGCTGCAGACTATGGATCGTTTGGAGAGACAGGTCCCACTGTCCACCCCTCTATCCCCTGGTCCCAGCGGGATTCGACTCGCGCTCCCGAGGGAGTATGATGGGACGGCTGCCGGATGCCAGGGGTTTCTACTACAGCTGGAGCTCTACCTGGCGACCGTCCACCCGGCTCCTTCGGGGCATGAGAGTGTGTCCGCCCTCGTCTCCTGCCTCTCAGACAAAGCTCTGGACTGGGCCAACGCCGTACGGTGTGAGGGAGAAGCGGCGTTGGATCATTATGCAGAGTTCACCTGCATAATGAGGATGATAGAAGTTATTCCACCTGAGGCAGGGGACGAGGAGCGCGCAGGATTTCGCCTTGGACTTCCGGACCCTGGCCGCCAGCGCGGGATGGAACGACAGGGTCCTGATTGATCACTACAGGTGCAGTCTGCGCGAGGAAGTCTGTCGGGAGTTGGCCTGCAGAGACACCACCCTCACATTGGACCAGCTGGTGGACCTGTCCATCCGGCTGGACAACCTGCCCGCGGACGTTCGGATCAGGACCTGTCAGTTCCATCCCCCAGCACCTCCGCTCCAACGCCCATGGAGCTGGGAGGTGCTGCACTTAGGGCGACCGGAGGAGGGGCCATTCCCTGCACCATCTGTGACCGCAGAGGGCACACTGCTGGTCGGTGCTGGAGGGGTTCCTCAGGTAGCAAGCAGGGCACTATTGTGTCACCCCAGGTGAGTCGGCACCAGGCTCACCCAGAGACCCCTGTTGCTCACATGTATGTGTTTATTTCATTTCCTGAGTTTTCCCCGCATTCCTAGCATAAGGCACTAGTAGATTCAGGTACAGCTGGGAATTTTATTGACCGTTCATTTGCTCATAGTTTAGGGATTCTCCTTGTTCCTGTAGATATGCCTTTCCCTGTGCACGCCCTAGATAGTCGACCATTAGGGTCAGGGCTGATTACGGAGACCACCGCTCCATTGACATGGTTACGCAGGAGGGTCATGAGGAGAGAATCAGTCTCTTCATTATTGATTCTCCTGCATTTCCCGTGGTGCTGGGCTTACCCTGGTTGGCCTATCATGACCCCACTATTTCGTGGCTACAGTGTGCTCTCAAGGGGTGGTCACGAGAGTGCTCATGGAGGTGTGTGGGGGTTTCCATCGGTGCGACTACGGTGGAAAGTCCAGACCAGGTCTCCACCGTGCACATCCCCTCAGAATATGCCGATTTGGCTCTCGCCTTCTGTAAGAAGAGGGCGACTAAATGACCACCTCATCGACGGGGGTATTGTGCGATAAATCTCCTGGTAGACGCATGAGTCACGTGTATCCTCTGTCACAGGAGGAGACGGTGGCTATGGAAACATGTCTCCGAATCCCTGGGGCAGGGATACATTCGGCCCTCCACTTCACCTGCCTCCTCAAGTTTTTTTTTGTGATGAAGAAGGATGGGGGTCTGCGCCCGTGTATTGACTATCGAGGGATCAATCAGATCACTGTGAGGTACAGCTACCCACTGCTTCTCATCGCCAGTGCGATCGAGGCAATGCACGGGGTGCGCTTCTTCACAAAATTGGATCTCAGGATCGCTTACAACCTGGTGCATATCCGGGGGGGGACGAGTGGAAGACAGCATTTAGTACCACCTCAGGGCACTATGAGTACCTCGTCATGTGGTTCGGGTTGATGAATGCTCCATCAGTCTTCCAGGCCTCTGTTGACGAGATTTTCCGGGACCTGCACGGGCAGGGTGTAGTGGTGTATATTGATGACATTCTGATATACTCTGCTACACGCGCCGAGCATGTGTCCCTTGTGCGCAGGGTGCTTGGTCGACTGTTGGAGCATGACCTGTACGTCAAGGCTGAGAAATGTCTGTTCTTCCAACAGTCCATCTCCTTCTTAGGGTACCGCATTTCCACGTCAGGGGTGGAGATGGAGAGTGACCGCATTTCAGCCGTGCGTAATTGGCCTACTCCCACCACGGTAAAGGAAGTGCAGCGGCTTCTTGGGTTTGTCAACTACTACCGGAGGTTTACCCGGGGGTTTGGTCAGGTAGCAGCTCCCATTACCTCACTGTTGAAGGGAGGACCGGTGCGGCTGCAGTGTTCGGCTGAGGCGGACAGGGCTTTTGGTCACCTGAAGGCTCTGTTTACCTGGGCTCCCGTGCTGGCTCATCCGGATCCCTCTTTGGCGTTCATAGTGGAGGTGGACGCGTCCGAGGCTGGGATAGGAGCCGTGCTCTCTCAGCGCTTGGGCAAGCCACCAAAGCTCTGCCCCATGCCTTCTTTTCAAAAAAGCTCAGCCCAGCGGAGCAACACTATGATGTGGGGGACCGGGAGTTGTTGGCTGTTGTCAAGGCCTTGTCGGCGAGGAGACATTGGCTTGAGGGGGCTAAGCACCCTTTTCTCATCTGGACTGACCACCGCAATCTGGAGTACATCTGGGCGGCGAGGAGACTGAAACCTCGCCAGGCAAGGTGGGCTATATTCTTTACCCGTTTTGTTTTCACCCTATCCTACAGACCAGGTTCCCAGAACGCTAAGGCAGATGCACTGTCCCGGATGTATGACACAGAGGAGGGGTCCATGGATCACACTCCCATACTTCCGGCCTCTTGCCTGGTGGCACCGGTGGTGTGGGAGCTGGACGCGGACATCGAGCGGGCGTTACGCACAGAGCCCACTCCCCCCCCAGTGTCCAGCTGGGCGCCTGTACGTTCCGTCTGCTGTCTGCGACCGTTTGTTCTATTGGGCCCATACGTCACCCTCCTCTGGTCATTACGGCATCGGGCGGACGGTGCGTTGTCTTAGTGGGAAGTACTGGTGGCCCACCTTGGCCAAGTACATGAGGGTCTATGTTTCCTCCTGCTCGGTGTGCGCCCAGTGCAAGGCTCCCAGGCAACTGCCCAGAGGGAAATTACAGCCCCAACGGCCGTGGTCGCACCTGTCAGTGGATATCCTGACGGATCTTCCTCCCTCACAGGGGAACACCACGATCCTGGTCATTGTAGATCGGTTTTCTAAGTCCTGCTGTCTCCTCCCTTTGCCCGGTCTCCCTACGGCCCTACAGACGGCGGAGGCCCTGTTCACTCATGTCTTCCGGCACTACGGGGTTCCTGAAGACATAGTCTCTGATCGAGGTCCCCAGTTCACGTCCAGGGTCTGGAGAGCATTCATGGAACGTCTGGGGGTCTCGGTCAGCCTCACCTCCGGTTTTCACCCCGAGAGTAACGGGCAGGTGGAGAGAATAAACCAGGATGTGGGTAGGTTTCTGCGGTCATATTGCCAGGACCGGCCGGGGGAGTGGGCGCTGTTCATCCCCTGGGCAGAGATAGCCCAAAACTCACTCCGCCACTCCTCCACTAACCTCTCTCCTTTCCAGTGCATACTGGGATATCAGCCGGTTCTGGCACAGTGGCATCAAGAGCCAGATCGAAGCTCCGTTGGACGAATGGTTCAAGCGCTTGGAGGAGACCTGGGACGCCGCCCATGTACACCTACAACGGGCAAAAAGAGGGCGCTGACCACCACTGCAGCGAGGCCCCGGTGTTTGCACCGGGGGACCGGGTCTGGCTCTCGACCTGAAACCTCCCCCTCCGCCTGCCCTGCCAGAAGCTGGGTTTGTGGTTTGTGGGGCCATTAAAAGTCCTGAGGAGTTTTATCGTATTAATCCCCAAATTATCGTATTAATCCCTCATTCCATGTGTCTCTCCTTAGGCCGATGTTGGCTGATCAACTCCAGGAAGCTGAGGTGCGGGAGGTTCCTCCGCCCCCTCTGGACATGGAGGGGGCCCCGGCGTATGCTGTTCGAGCTATCCTGGACTCAAGGCGTCGGGCGAGGGGTCTCAGTACGTCGTGGAGTGGGAGGGGTACGGTCCAGAGGAGAGATGCTGGGTGCCGGTGGAGGACGTCCTGGACCCTTCGTTGCTGCGGGATTTCCACTGTCTCCATCCGGATCGCCCTGCGCCTCATCCTCCGGGTCGTCCCTGATGTCGGTGTTGGCACGCGGCTGGAGCCAGAGAGAGGTAGAGAAAGAGAGAGTGTCACGACTTGCGCCAAAGTCGGTCCCTCTGCATTTTCGGGTGGTGTTCGGCGGTCAACGTCACCGTCCTTCTAGCCACTGACGATCCATTTTTCATTTTCCATTTGTTTGTCTTTGTTTTACACACCTGATTTCAATCCCACAATTACTTGTTCATTATTTAACCCTCTGTTCCCCCATGGTTTTTTGTGAGTGATTGTTTATTGTATTTTCGGTCTGTCATGGTGTGCGTGTATTTGTTACTTTGTATATTTGTTATTTTGAGTAAAAGTACGTTGATTACTCATATCTGCTGTCCTGCGCCTGACTACCAGCTACACATAGGACCCATTCCAGAGAGGTAGAGAGTAGGAGTGCTTTTGGCGCTGGGAGTGCTGTCAGTCTGCGGTATAATGAGACCATGTCTGTGGTTAGAGGGCTGGATCTGAAATAACTGCTTGGGAGAAAGGATACTATCTGGAGTGGAGGAGACTAATTTATTTTATTTTTATTCATTTTTTATTTATCCGTTATTTTACCAGGTAAGTTGACTGAGAACACGTTCTCATTTACAGCAACGACCTGGGGAATAGTTACAGGGGAGAGGAAGGGGATGAATGAGCCAATTGTAAACTGGGGATTATTAGGTGACCGTGATGGTTTGAGGGCCGGATTGGGAATTTAGCCAGGACACCGGGGTTAACACCCCTACTCTTACGATAAGTGCCATGGGATCTTTAATGACCTCAGAGAGTCAGGACACCGGGGTTAACACACCTACTCTTACGATAAGTGCCATGGGATCTTTAATGACCTCAGAGAGTCAGGACACCCGTTTAACGTCCCATCCGAAAGACGGCACCCTACACAGGGCAGTATCCCCAATCAATGCCCTGGGGCATTGGGATATTTTTTAGACCAGACCACTAATCACTGTACATATGAGCTTTATCATATTCTGTCATATTTGGTTCATCTACTGTTACTGTGAGAAGCAGCGTTGTCCAATTGTATAGCTATAAAACAGAATCTTCATTCACTGAACTTTTTGTTCTTACATTTTTTTTCTCAGTTTCTCTGTTGTTATTTCTGTGCAAATTAGCTATTTTACTCTGGGGCTAAAAGACCAATTGCCATCCAACATAGCCAAAAGCGGATAATTCAGCTATCCCCATACTTCACAATAAACAACTAAATTTGAGGGTGAACAACAGTGACAGTATGGCCCAAAGGAGTGAATTTCCCCTCATGCTCATGACAGTTCTCATGAACTGTGAAATACTTTCTTGGCAGAGGGAAACAAACACAGGACTTTTCCAGTAGCCATTTTTTTTCTCTCAGTGAGTCAGGGGGAAGTTGCCACCCAAGAAACCCAATCATAATAACATCAGTGCACATTACCACTGAATCACAGAGATCCCAATGACTGCAATGACTCGTTTTTACAATGCATTCGGAAAGTATTCAGACCCCTTGACCTTTTCCACATATTGTAAAGTTACAGCCTTATTCTAAAATGGATTAAATGTTTTTTTTCTCTTATCAATCTACACAAAATATCACAATGATTACAAAGAAAAAACAGGTACAGAAATGTATTAAAAACAAAAAACTGAAAAATCAAATTTAGATAAGTATTCAGACCCTTTAGAGTCAGTACAAACGTCTTCAATTTAAGAATGCTGGAGGCCACTGTGTTCTTGTGGACCTTTAATGCCAAAGAAATGTTTTGGTACCCTTCTCCAGATCTGTGCCTCGACATAATCCTGTCTCAGAGCTCTACGGACAATTCTTTCGACCTCATGGCTTGGATTTTGCTCTAACATGCACGGTCAACTATGGAACCTTAAATAGACAGGTGTGTGCCTTTCCAAATCATGTCCAATCAATAGAATTTACCACAAGTGGACTCCAATCAAGTTGTAGAAACAGCTCAAGGATGATCAATGGAAACAGGTTGCACCTGAGCTCAATTTGGAGTCTCATAGCCAAATTGTCTTAATACTTATGTAAATAAGGTATTTCTGTTTTTAGGTTTAATAAACTTGCAATAATAAAAATAAAAAAGTTTTCGCATTGTTATTATGGGGTATTGTGTGTAGATTTGATTTAATCCATTTTAGAATATGGCTGTATTTAACAAAATGTGGGAAAAATTAAGGGGTCTGAAAACTTTCCGAATGCACTGTATATAGACATTGTCCCTACACACACACACACACACACACACACACACACACACACACACACACACACACACACACACACACACACACACACACACACACACACACACACACATACTTGTTTAAAATCAGACAGTATTCATGCAGCCTGAGCTGTGGCAGGAAGAGAGCAGAGTAAATAGCAGGAGCTGGATGGGAGTGGTTCTGTTCCTGAACATTGTCTGGCCTGGTTCCTCTGTCCCTTAGGTCTCCGCTCTCTCCATGATTCAACACATTCACTTACACAATATACATACTATACTGTACACACAGTATATAAAAATAGCATATGTATATGTTATTTTGTATGCTTACATGAGATATGGATCATCTGCATAGATACAAAGGATTACATTGGGGGAAGGGATTTCAGCTGTAAGGCAAGCAGCTGCCATCCAGCTATACATCACAATGTTTGCCTTTGCTGAGTAAAACAACCAGAAAAATCCTCTCACTGGATTGTCTCTGCTTACCTTTCCCATCCTTTCCATCCAGCAGAGGGCGGTAGTCAGTCTTTCCTACAGTCTCGCCCACTTTGTCATCAAAAGTTTCTTTCTCAAGGGAGGCCATGAAGTCCCTCCTCACCAGGCTGTCCGGTCCTGACTTAGGCGCCCCATCCGTGAGAGTGTCATGCAAGCTTAGGTCCATTATCCTGAAAGGGAGAGACCACAGAGGTTAGAGGTCACAGGTCATCAGCATCATCATCATACACATTATTATCATCATCCATCAGTACAATATTTGGTGCTAAACCAATACTGCATTCCTCCACAACTGCATACTTGTTTTCAGGCCCACCAATCAAAGTTCATATTGATGGCTGATCTTGGCTAATGGTTGTCACCATATGTGCACCCTACTAAATCCAGCAGCAGACAAACCACTGCCTCTTTAACATGGGGGGGTATTTAGGCCAAAAGGTAATCTCCCAGTGGGGGATATAGCCTAGCTGACAGACACCATCCCCCAGCCCACAATAAGAACAGGGTTTGACATAAGACTGGGTTATTGCTAGCCAAAACGCATGGGTCTACATGTTGTTAAACTAGACACAGTGGCTCTGGGAAGAAACCAGAACAGAGTCCATGTAAAATCAAAAAATGTCTGGAACCGTAAAAGATATTAATGAACGATGTCACCATAATCGGGGACAGTCTCCTCCTGCAGTCTCTCCCACATCCTCTTCCTCCCACTGCAGCTAGCTGTCCTGACCCTACATTAGTACCCACCACCACTGCAGAACACATTATAAACTAGGCCTATTCAGGCCAACAGACAAGTTGTCATGCTGTGGTTTTTGCATTGCTCTAATTTCTCACAGGGCACTATCTGCCTGTTAAGTAAAGACCACCGTAGTGATCAGCTACTGACAGAGTCATGCTCTGCTCTCTCCTCTCACAGCTAGCATTGCCTCCTTCATGTGCCACTATTATGAAAGTTTGCTGCAGTGCCATGCAGCTCACTTAGTGGGGCCAAGCTCAGTTTGGCTTCTTTAGTTATTTTCATAAGATATCACTGCTCCTCTCTGCTATATGTGTCTGTGTGTGTTTTATTGTTGGCCATCTGGTCCTACCAATAAACCAATATTTGGCCTTTTCATGGTTGGAGACATATTCTATCTTATTTTTGGTACAGTAACAACAATTATGCAACACTGAAAGTGTTGCGTTATTTGTGTTGCATTATTGCATAGTTGCAAAGATATCACACAGATATTACTTGATGTTGACATAAATTGGGTAGTCATATTTCCACTGGTTTGACAGCATATAACATCATTCATTGATGACTAATTTCTCCCTGGGTCACAACACTGTAGTAAATGGGTCAATTATAAACACTTCAGGTGAGTAACAGCATCAAACTCTGTGTGAACCACATGCATGGAAGAGTGTTCCTAGTTTGATATAAAAGGGTGTCAGTGTTCCGATGAACCTGGAAATTAGACTTCTTGGACGAGAGTGTTGTAATCGTAATGAAATCAGCATGGTTGAGGTGGAGTTGTAAGAGTGAGACGCTGTCTGAGATAAGAGCAGACACACACCTGAGACTAATAAGGCATGTTCTGTCGTTAACCTGCACCAGGTGAGGCATCAGATGTCGTTCCAGAGCGCTTCCCTTTGAGAGAGGTGGTTCCGACCAGCAGCTGTGTAATCAAAGCCAGTTACTGGCCACGTTCCAGGGCATTGTTTTTGGCGCTGTGCAGAAGACTGCAATATGCTATCATATGAAAGTGGTTTCCAGCTGCTGTTAGATCTGATAGCCTAAGCAGTGCAATAAAGATGACCTGGAACCCCACCACTGTGTCTCAAAAGGCGGAGAAGCCATTCGGGTGTACTGAACACATACAGTACAGTAACCAATGAATGGAGTACTCACTACGCCTATGCAAGGAACCTGAAGGGTTCACTGTCTAAACCGTGGAAGTTATTCATTTAATGAATTACCATGGATTATAATTTCAAATTATTGTAAAAGAGGGTAGCTATTGCTACTTTGTTGCAAAACCGCACGCATTTCTTTGCCTTAAGTGATCCAGCCCTGCGTGCTACAGTGCAGTAGGGGATAGAAGCATCCAAGCTCGCTTTAAAGAGGGAGGACATTCTCCTCTCTTCACAATGCACAATTTACTCCTCATAATGAGTTTATCTTTGTGAGAAAGACAGCGAAACTAATACATACGTTGAGAGCTGCTCTACACAAATGGTCTATCAGTGGAACTCCTCACACTCACGGCCACACAGATAGACATGCACACCCAGATCTTCATCCTTTTTTCCTCCGTCCCCTCCACTCATCACGCTCTCTTCCTTCACACATGAACAAGCGATCACTCTCCGGACACGACACAAACACACACATCCACAAACACACAGGCACACACAAACACACTCAAACAAGTATCTCCATGCTGCTATTGTGCACCAGCCTGCAGATTTGAGTGTGTACAGTGTTTGTTGGCCATGGTTGAAACTGTGCCCCATTGTTTAAGGAGCAGCCACACTAAGTACAGTAGGAATAGTCAGATCACTACATTGACACACTTTGTAGCAGCTCCTAGGAGAGAGAAAATACTGCGTGACACACATAAAACTCATCAAAATTCACTGTCAAAACGCGGCAAACAAGCACACATTCAGGCAGGACCACAGCAGTTAATAAAATAGCTAAATCACAGCTCAGCGTTTGTGCATCCATTCCAATGTAGGAAAGATGCATACAATCATCAGATTAATGTCCCTGTGTCGCTCCATCAACTGAGTACTTTTTGGGTAGTGTAAATTTGAAAAATAAAATGTTTCACAAGTTTTAACATTCTGTAATAAAGAGGTTAAATAAAGAGTTCAGTAAGTGCCCACTAAGTGCCAAATAATGTAACAGGGTTGACAGTAACAGCATTGACGATTTCATCTTAAATCAGCCAAACATTCCCTTGTGAGAGGAAGAATGGAAACTAGTTGTCTGTAACAGGGAGGGGCTTCACAAAACAAATGAAATTGTTAAAACATTTCCAGCCTGTCTATCTATGGGTAACAGAGTTGACGTGTTATGCTCAATCCTTTCAGTTTTACACCACAAAACACCAGAAATTGTTAAAACATTTCCAGCCTGTCTATCTATGGGTAACAGAGTTGACGTGTTATGCTCAATTCTTTCAGTTTTACACCACAAAACAAATTAAATTGTTAAAACATTTCCAGCCTGTCTATCTATGGGTAACAGAGTTGATGTGTTATGCTCAATCCTTTCAGTTTTACACCACAAACACCAGAAATGTGACAAAAAGGGTATACCCAGCTCACCTGCTTTTACACTATGATTTGACTATTAGATGTTCAATGTTTCTTTTGAAAATAACTTTTGAAAAGGAATAGTTTCATCATATTAAAAGTTCAGTTCAGTTCACGTAACAGGGTTGACCATAAAGTGAGGGACTGATAAATGAATCACTAGATTTATTGAATTTTGCATGTGGTCTATATTAAAGTTAATTTCATTTAATATAAAAGGCTTTTAAAATTCGATATTGGTGCACAATTTATACCTAAAATATCAAAGGGGTACTCTTTTCGAAGAGTAGAACGACCCCCCTCTTTCTGAACTCAATCTCCACCTCCAAATCTTAATCTACTGTGCTGTATTTCATGTTATACCCCTCTTCCTTTAAAAGTTCTGCTTACCATATCAGTCTTTCATCTCTTCAATCCTTTATGTTCTCTGACCCCCATTCAATCAATTAGGCTGTATTTTCTCTCTTCTAATGAACCCTGAATTTAGACTGTTTCAGAAGCCTTTTCCCTTCTATATACATTTTTTTTTCATTCAAAGAGAGTTCTCTCTACCTCTAACTTCCCTTTGAAGGTAACTCCATTCATTACAATTATTCCCGCACAATAACAATATTTAGTAACAGGAACAGTAATTCATAATACAGGAACAATCTTTTCATGCCCATCCACCCACCCACTACCCCCCATCCCATCTCTTCCCTATGGTTGGGAGAAGAGCGGACAAATCATAACATAAACATGAATAAAAATAACACAAAAATAAAACACAGAAAAATAAAAGCAAACAAAAAAAGGAGAAATACAATTATTCAAGCATTAGTATTAAATAGGTTGTGACAGTACATTTTGTAGTATACATTTAGTGGTACAACATTCTATCTGCCACACATCATTGTCTTACCTCATCACATGATTAGGTTCTGGACTGCTACATCCCCCAGTCTGACTGCTACATCCCCCAGTCTGACTGCTACATCCCCCAGTCTGACTGCTACATCTCCCAGTCTGACTGCTACATCCCCCAGTCTGACTGCTACATCCCTCAGTCTGACTGCTACATCCCCCAGTCTGACTGCTACATCCCCCAGTCTGACTGCTACATCCCCAGTCTGACTGCTACATCTCCCAGTCTGACTGCTACATCCCCCAGTCTGACTGCTACATCCCCCAGTCTGACTGCTACATCCCCCAGTCTGACTGCTACCCTAGACCCACTCCAATTTGCATACCGCTCAAACAGAACATGCAATCTCTATTGCACTCCACACTGCCCTTTCCCACCTGGACAAAGGAAAACCTACATGAGAATGGTATTAATTGACTACAGCTCAGTGTTCGACACCATATTGTCCTCAAAGCTCATCACTAAACTAAGGATCCTGGGACTAAACATCTCCCTCTGAAACTGGATTCTGGACTTCCTGACAGGCTGCCCCCAGTGAGGGTAGGTAGCAACACATCCGCCACAATGATCCTCAACACTGGAGCCCCTCAGGGATGCGTGTTCAGTCACCAACAAACTAGAATGGTCCAAACACACAAAGACAGTCGTAAAGAGGGCACAACAAAACCTATTCCCCCTCAGGAGATTGAAAAGATTTGGCATGGATCATCAGATCCTCAAAAGGTTCTACAACTGAAACATCGAGAGCATCCTGACTGGTTGCATCACTGCCTGGTACGGCAACTGCTCGGCCTCTGACGGAAATGCACTACAGAGGGTAGTGTGTACAGCCCAGTGCATCACTGGGGCTAAGGTGCCTGCCATCCAGGACCTCTACACCAGGCGGTGTCAGAGGAAGGCCCCAAAAAATTGTCAAAGACCACAGCCACCCCTGTCATAGACTATTCTCTCTGCTACCGCATGGCAAGCGGTACAGGAGCGCCAAGTCTAGGACCAAAAGGTTTCTCAACAGATTTTACCCCCAAGCCATAAGACTCCTGAACAGGTAATCAAATGGCTACCCGGACTATTTGCATTGTGTCCCGACACCTCCCACCCACCAACCCCTGCTACTGCTACTTTCTGTTTATCGTCTATGCATAGTCACTTTAACTATACCTACCTATGTACATATTACCTCAATTAGCCCGACCAACCGGTGCCCCCACCTATTGACTCTGTAACAGTACCACCTGTATATAGCCTCGCTACTGTTATTTTACTGTTTTTTTTTATATTTCTTTACTTGTCTCTTTTTTACCTAATACCTTTGTTTTTTTTACTTAAATTGCACTGTTGGTTAGGGCTTGTAAGTAAGAGTTTCACTGTAAGGTCTACTATACCTGTTGTATTCGGCGCTCGTGACAAATAAACTTTGATTAGATTTGATGTAGAGCTTCCCAGTTGAGTGCAACTTTGAGTGCAATTTCCTATTTAACATAAAGGAGCATAATTCTGCTTTATGCTCTGATTGAGTGTAAAAGCCTGAGAGACCCAGCTGTTTCTGCTGCATGGGGATTAGTGCTAGCTAGAGTCAACCCTAGTCCCCACTTCCACATGCAGCCAGGCCCTGTTATATTATATTCACTAAATCCCCCCTCTGTCTGTCACGCAATCATCCCAAAAACCACAGCAGGTTTACTGTAACACACAGCATTGCCTAACACACTGACAGTACAGAGTAACACACAAAGTGTGCCTAGGCCAGCAGCTTGGCAGGGGATCCCCGGCTTTATCCTACAATCCAAAACAACAGCCTTGTTCGGGGGGTTCTGTTTACACAAAATGCCCTCAGTAAGCCTCTCCCCCCCTCTCACATTGCCATATTGTATTTCCCCCATATAACCGTAAAATGCATATTGATCCAGTAGTTCACACAGCAATAGAAGTACTGTACTCACCCACTTTCAGTCACTATATTGACAGATACTGTACGTATCAGCTAACCTCTTAACTGCCGACACTAGATGACTAACATAACTACACCCACCTACAGACCTTTGATCCACTGCACTAGGTTCGTTCACAGGTGTTTCCACACTGATTTGAATTGAAGAAGTTATTACAGTAGTATGAGTCACCTGATTAAAGTACTATTGGCCATTCAGCATTAGTTATGTCTACATCACAGAAGGATGATGGCACCTTAATTGGGCAGGACGGGCGCATGGTTATGGCTGTAGAGAAATTAGTGGAATGGTATCAAATACATCAAACACATGGTTTGATGCCATTTCAATCGCTCTGTTCCAGCAATTATTATGAGCTGTCCTCCCCTCAGCAGCCCCCAATGGTCTACATCTATACATCTACATTATAAAAACCGAAACTGAACCGAAACAGCACTAATCACTCAGTACTAAGTGGTAGCCACGATTTATATAGGGGAAACACTGCAGACTCAGTGGACCATAACAGTGGACCATAACAGTGATATATATCATCAGTGACAGAGCACAGAGTGAAAGATCACTAGTCACTATCTCTCTGGCCAAATGGCCTTTTTAATATGTTTCCACCTTTTGTTTTACCTTGTGGGTTATTTACACAGCAGTTAATCTCTATAATTGCTGTGCTGTTATTTTAAAACTGGGATATGCCACTTTTTAGGGACCTGACCAAATTCACATAAAAATGTGAGTTATGGATCTGTCATTCTCGTTGAAAGCAAGTCTAAGAAGCAGTAGATATTTTCTATGTGCGCTATTTCTATGGTTCCTGTTCCTAAATTTAGTTTTTGCATCTTTTACTCTCGGTTTTGTTCACCAGCTTCAAACAGCTGAAAATACAATATTTTTGGTGATGGAAAATATATATCACAGCGGTTTAGATAGTACAATGATTCTCTACACTATACTTGCTTGTATTGTCACATAAACTGACATTTTAGCAACCAGGAAATGGTGGAGCGATTTCCGCATTGTACAACTTTAAGTGAGGGGTCTAGCTCTCTGACCCAACAGGCAGTTTAATGTCAGGGCATAAACAGTAGTCAGCCAGTTATGGTTAATCTATCTCTTATTTTGTGCTGGTTAATCTCAGATGATCCTTAAATCAGCAGGGTTTCCCAAACCCGGTCCTGGGGCCCCTCTGGGTGCACCTTTTGGTTTTTGCCCTAGCACAACACAGCTGATTCAAATAACCAACTCATCATCAATATTTTATTACTTTAATCAGCTGTTTAGTGCTAGGGCAAAAACCAAAATGTGCACCCAGGGGGCCCCATAACCGAGTTTGGGAAACCATGCCATAATGTGTTAAAAGCGTTGCCAGGTCTCCTAGTGTTCGTCTGCGTTTTTATGTCTCTCTCATGCATGATGGGCACCAGCTCTGGTTACTGCTGATATAATGCTTTGTCACCCTGTTTCGTCCTCTCAGGGGAGACACACACAGTCCCTGAAAACAGTCACTCAGTCACTCAGTCAGAGCACAGTGGTGAGGTCTGTATTTACCACCAGTTTGTGAACACTCATCTAAATCGACACGCATGAGGAATGGTTGTGAGGAGTGTGTGTGACAGCTACCTGACTGTGCATTGTCCCTGACCTTGTGGTTACTGACCTGGTCCTTTATGCATAGTGATGGATTTTACTTTCTCATTCACACTCACATGTTCCTCTTGGCAATTACCAGTCCTAGTCTAGCTTTCACGTTAAAAACTCACAATCATGTTAGATTCATAACACTCATCATGACAAGAAGGTACAGCATTTCAAAATGTATTGCAATGTTACAACTCCTCTATTATTCACTGTGACACTAGCAATGACTGTTAAACAGCCATCACTAACATTGAGTGGCTGCTGCCAACATATTGACTCATCTCTAGCCACTTTAATAATTACAATTTGGATGTAATAAATGTATCACTAGTCCCTTTAAACTATGCCACTTTATATAATGTTTACATACTCTACACTACTCATCTCATATGTATATACTGTACTCTATACCATCTACTGCATCTTGCCTACGCCATAAAATTTGATTTGATTTGAGTAACAAGTGTGTAATCCACCTAACTAAACAAGTCCTCGACATCAGTCATCTAGGAAATATTTCTCCAAAGAACCCATCTTCAGCCTGAGCCATAGTGACATCCAATGGGGATGACATCACATTCTACTCATTTGGATTCTTCTCAAAGGCCCTGGCTCCCAGCCCTCCTCATACTGCACCCTCACACATCTAATGTTAAGCTCTCTGGTGTTGGGAGGCCAAGGCCACTGTGAAAGAGGAGGGCTGGTGTTCTCCTGGATCACAGTGGACAGCATCTCACAGTGGAGATGATGAGGATGGTTTATGACAGGAAAGCTAGACATCACAACAGATCAGCAGACCTTGACCTGACACCAAGACCATGCAGCGGACAAGGAAACCGCACGCCATGGCATACTGAGCTTCCCCCCACAACAAACATATAGTGTCACTTGGGATTTACCTCACTGTGCTCTCACAATGGGGGATTGTTTTACTGAAAATAGAAAGTTCCATCCCTTTCATGCAAAGCCAACTTCAATATCACTATCACTACTTCAATATGATTTTCCCTGTACCACACATCTCTACTCATAGTACCATAGCAATCTGTAAAGAATGACTGACTGGCAGTTATTTGCCTCTGCATTGCTTGTGAACTTTGATGGACAAACACTGCTGTGCTGTCCAAGTCCCTCTGGCTCGGTCTTCCATAATCTGTGGAGGATTGCATTATAATCCCACCATTCCAGACGACTGAGAGAGAGAGATTTTCTTGTATGGCATACATTAGGCCAGGGATGGGCAACTGGCGGTCCGCGGGCCACATGACCCCCCTTTTGAAGGCCCTCGGATTAATTTCCCCTGCAAAAATGTGGTTGTATTTCTGCAGTTTTACTCTTGTTATGTCAGTCACTGATAGTCAGTCAATTACCCATGTCAGCTAAAAAGTTTTATATCTCTAAATTAGTTTAGTGGCCAGCTATCTTAACTTGTTATTTTGGCTGGGGGGCCCCCATTGATGTTGTTAGTTAGTCTCACTGAGATCTCATATTAAAAACTACAAACATTTCTCTTCACCCTATGGCAAAATGTGTAGAATTGCAAGAAATCTGCTGAAAAACAGCACATTTTCCAATCCAACACATGGCAAAAATGAGTACAATTGCATGAAATGTATTATAAAATTGCTAAATCTTCTCTCCGCCCCATGGCTAATGTTTAGAATTTCACAAAAAAAGTCCATATTGTCTGTCTATCAAGGCCTATTTATCTACAGTATCTATCTAACAATGTGTATTTGTCTGTCTGTCAGTCTAAATAATCCTTGTTGTGTGACAAGACTAGTTTTTTACCACTAGCACTGGCTGTCGGCTACACAGCTGATTACAGACTCATTTTCAGTTGGGTATTTTTTCCAATTCAATTAAACTAGGCTACTTTTAAACTTGCTAGTCAGAAAAAAAGTCTGCCGAGCCCTCTCCCAATAGAATAAACAACATGCATCTTCTAGAAATCTACCGATAGGGCCGGCGCTTGTCAATCACAAACTGAGCGATGACAGGGAAACACTGCTGGTTTGACAGTCTGCTGTCTGTCCGACCGGTACAAGAGTGTGTAAATTTGTCATCAAGGCAAAGGGTGGCTACTTTGAAGGGCCTAAAATCTAAATCGATTTGTTTATCACTTTTTGGGTTACTACATGATTCATGTGTGTTTTTTCATAGTTTTGATGTCTTCCCTATTATTCTACAATGTAGAAAATAGTAAAAAATAAAGAAAAACCCTTGAATGAATAGGTGTGTCCAAACTTTTGACTTGTACTGTATATCCTTGTCATTCATAAACATACAATGTAGTTATATGTCCATGGTATCGCATCGGGTCAAGTAAACTAAAGATCTCTTTTTTTATATTTGTTTAACCTTTATTTAACTAGGCAAGTCAGTTAAGAACAAATTCTTATTTACAATAACGGCCTACCAAAAGGCCTCCTGCGGGAAAGCATCTTCGACAGAAGGGATCAAGCTGATTCTATACCATTTTACAGAGAACAGTTCATGAAGGAAGGCTTTCTCAAAGTGTTTTAGCAAGCGTTTATGACAAATCAGGACAGGTCGTTTTACTGAGCAGCCATTACGAACACAGGCTGTAAAACAGTGATCACTAAGGTCATTACAGAAAACACCAGACTGATACCTATCAGGATAATTTGTGAGGATAACAAATACGCCAGACAGTGACATTGAATGGTTACTTCGGGATTTCGGCAATCTACTTCCCCAGAGTCAGATGAACTCATGGATACAATTTGTATGTCTCTGCAACAAGTACTAAGAAGTTAGAGGTAGTTTTAGTGGCATGCTAGGCCGTTACCAAAGACTTCCAATCTTGCGCTAATGCTAGTTAGCAATTGCGCTAATGCTAATTAGAAACTTCCTTCAAACTGCACGCAGACATAAAAATGGTATCCACAAGTTCATCTGACTCCAGGGAAGTAGATAACGGGCTTCCAGAAGTATCCCTTTAAAGTGAGTGACACGTCAGTAGCCTACCAAACAACATTGGTAAGAGAGCCGTTCATTTGGCTCCCTCATTTGCATACTGGTAGGCTCTTTGGCAATAATCTGCAGATAAATAATGAAAACATTCCATAAAGATGGTGAATCCTCCTCACTAACAATAGGTAAGCTAGAGGAGAGAAAGGGGGGCATTGTGTGGTATTTGTGTTATCTGTAGAGATGAGCCATCCAGTGAGCAAAATTACGTTGACATCGGTTCTGAATGAAAGTTGAAAAGACGTCTTTTCCGGACATTGAAAATACGTATTTTCCGAATGTTGAAAATACATATTTTATGGAAGTTGAAAATACATATTTTGAAAATACGTATTTTTCGGGCGTTTAAATGCGTATTTTCCAGGCACTGAAAATGCATATTTTCCAGATGCTGAAAACGCATATTTTCTAGATGTTAAAAATACATATTTTACAGATGTTGAAAATACATATTTTATGGACAGTTTTTTTGTAATTGTTCTATGGCCAGATTTCAAACGTACATACATATACATACAGATATCCACATATCAATGAAGTAAGCATTATATTAATAATAATAATAATTAGCATTATAATTAATATAGGAAAATGGAGCAAACTGAAGATTGCAGTAGGCCATGGAATATGTATTATTCCTACCATATATATCACAAGCACTTTTGTTAGCTTTTTCAAAAGCTTAGGCAGTGATCTAAGTTCAGACCAACAGAAAAAAACAGAACACTTCAACTACAATAACATTATCAGTAACAATTACAGAAAAGTTTTTCTTGCTATGGCTGTGGTATAGTATGTGGTTGTTTATGTACCATAGTTGAATGCACTGACTGTAAGTCGCTCTGAACAAGAGTAACTGCTAAAAGCCCAAAATTTTAATGTAAAAAGAAGCATGCATAAGCAAACAAGCACTAGTACACGCATTCTACACGTACATTGTAATATTGTTGTATGGTACTATTATACATTTTGTAATGTAGATATGAAGTGGTGTAATAATGTTAGAGGATGTATTGTTTTATCTTTTGTTTTATATGTAATGTAAGTGCCTTAATGTTTTTGGACCCCAGGAAAAGTAGCTGCTGCCTTGACATCAGCAAATGGGGATCCCTAATAAATACAAAAACAAAAAGCACTTGCAAAGCATGCTGGGTATTATTCTAATGAGCTCCTTCCCCAAACAAGACCAAACTTGGTCAGGACTGGACCAAATCTGAACCAATGTTTGGGCCAAATCAAGTCCGCTGTGTGGACCAAGGTAGGTCCGGACAGGACCAAATCTGAACCAATCATACACGTCTATGTTCGCGTCCAAAATCAAGGCCAAGGCGGACGGACCAAATTTCAACGTCTTTTCAATGTCAATGGACTTCGGAGTCGGACGGTGCTCACTGGGATTGTAGCATTGCACTCTTTAAGCATCTATGGGTGTTATCTTGATGATTTATAATGTCGAAGCTGTATAATATCACATTTATGTAACGACGACCAATGTTTGCTCTGTTGGAGTGGACCCATCTGTGATGCGGTGGACACCTGTCTACAGTCAGCATCCCTTAACTCAACTGCGGCAACATAACAAAGAAAATGATCTGCATTGGTCGTGGTGAGAGTGAATCAAACACGCCCACTGTGGATATGTAAACAACATCAATTTGGGTACAGAATGTGATAGTGTATGAACAATAAATATCGCACATTACAATCATGGTCAACCAGACTAGGACTGCGTCTACTCTGCATATTGTGAGATTCTTGCTCCGTAAAAAACGTGTAACCATTCATCAATAATTACTACATCTCTGAGGCAAAGAAAAATACACAAATACTTCCACCCAGATAATCACCTGAGCTGCAGTGTTCCCGTCAATTGTAATTATTCATAATTTTACTTACCCTATGTTTTCTCTTTTTTTTTTATCCGTTTGTTAATTGTTGTCGTGAATGTCGCTGATCGAAGTCTGTTCTACCTTCTCTTACAGAGCACTTCACTGACAGCAGAAAATCAGCCCGCCTACTTCACCAAGCTCAGCCTATCACAGTCGAGAAATGCTGCCGTGTTTCGTTTGATTCTCTATTTTTGACGCAGAGATTGTCAGAGCGGCACATAATTCCCACACCGTTTCTGTGTAGATGCCGCCCACATATGTTGAAGGACAACTCAGCCGATAGGATTGTACAAAATTAACTATCATCCATTTCTCCATTCTTGAGACGAAATTTGGCCAATCATTTACAGTAGACAACAGTTCTATATACTGTATGGGCACAATGCGCACTGATTGGCAATATGGATGGATGCAGTTCTCAATGCCGGACACACACGAGCAACGGGGGCGTGGCACTTTGCAGCTCATCTCGCTTTCAAATCTATGCAGGGATATTTTACATTCTGTAGTTTCTCTCAACACAGCCTGGCCTGTCTCACTCAGCTCATTATTATGACATCTAATTGGTGTTACAGGCTCATGTGTAACTTTAGCCTACTCTACTCAGGGATTAATGGTCTGCTGCTTTATCCTTGGGCATAGTGCCCTGACCTCAAAGACACTAATAAAAACCTGTCTCTCCCAGTTGAGGTAAACAAAGTCAGACCAAACAGGTGTTACATCTAAGACCATGACTACCGCCATCCATTCAGATTCACTTGCTGTGCTGTAATGTAGTGCTTTCTATAAAATTAAGAGATTACGGTCTCATTTGATTTGGTAAATATATAATCCCTAGCAAAAAAATAAATATTGAACCTTTATTTAACCAGGTAGGCCAGTTGAGAACAAGTTCTCATTTACAACTGCGACCTGGTCAAGATAAAGCAAAGCAGTGTGACACAAACACAGAGTTACACACAAACAAATTAACCCAGTGTTGGACCAGTCAAATCTAAAGGACCTTTCATCTATAGGCAAACTGTTGCTGTTTATTCATAGGCCTATTCTGGTCACCCTCTGACTGGTTTTAGGGTTAGGACTATATGATTCATGCACTATGATCTAATACCTCTGTCTTTAAATCGCTTTATCAAATAAGGCTGGTGGTCAGAGATAAATGAGGACAGGGTCATTGTAATAGCTGGAATGGAATGATAAATATATCTTACCTCTGCGATTTCAAAGGGGAATCTCAGGACATGATAGTGACCAGACGTTTTATGAGGCACTGTAGATTTGCACAGGCCTGAGATCCAGATCAGTATAGTGCTTTTATTTGAAGTATATACATGTCATGAATTCATATATTCCCACTAAAAGTGAGATTACTCATGTTTAGTAAAATGCACGTGAACAAACATGCAATAAGACATGTGCATTGGCCTGTTCAATTGACCATGTTTGAATGGTTTCAAGGTATGACCATACACAAAACAATGCATTTCTTGTTCATATTTTTATTCATGAATAGTATCCAACTGTTCATTATCAAATATACATCAAGCTACACAGTAACTCTATTCAACTGAATCAATAAATACTGTACCCTGACCCAAACAATAATAGTTCCGATTTTTTACAATATATCCCTATATAACAAGCTACTTTTCCTGCAGTAATCTATTTCCCAGAACTGGACAGTAACACACTATAACAGTATAGGTAGGCTAATGGTACTATTCAGAATGACAATTAAGCAATAATCCATAATGATATGTTCTTTGAATGATTTCTTGGAAATATATTTTATCTAAATATTTTATCAAACAAGAGATACAACCTAAACTAAAATGTTCTAACACATACAGGTCCTGCTCTAAAATGTGTAAACATTGTCATTACACATTGGAGTTGCTTGTTACAGTAACTGAGTAGTCGGTCTTCTGCAGTCAGAGAGAGGAGGAGAATTGAGGCCCAGGTGATACGCTTGCATCGTGGAATATTGCTGTGGTCTGACAGATACTACATTCAGTAGATTAGGTCATAATTCTGTGATCCTCTGCTGGCCTAGGATTGGATATTATGTTACTCAGCGCGCACGCCATCTCATTCAACATCTAGACTAACTAGATGAGAGGATACCACACAATGATAACAAAACAGAAATGTTTTACAGTTTGCATATTGCTTGCTAATTCAGTTCAGTAATTTAAGAATTAGATATGGATCCCAGAATTCATTTCTGTTACCCATTGAGCCAGACAGACGTTAGAGCAACATCAGTAGACTAATGAAAATTAGCAGCAGCTCTCCCGTCACAACTCCATGAGACAGAACAGAGTTCTGTTAGTCAGCTAACACTTAACCCATACATGGTGACAACAAGGACATATACAGCAGAGACAGATATTGACTAACAAGGACAAATATGTTTCCATTAGAATACTGTAAATGGTAGCATAAATCTGTGAAAAGTGATGCTTTGAGGACTTCTATGACCAGAAAATAATTGTATCCACGCACAGGACATTTTATTTCACGGGCAGAGAGGGAAACAGTATGGATATGTTTTTGTTTGAGTACCTCTTACGACTCTATGTCCATAAGCAGGGAGATCGTGTTACACACACACTGTTTGGCCCCTAACTCCCAGGGTCAGAACTGTATCTGTGTGCAGTAGTCCAGGGGCTCTCCAGGTCCAGAGCTGTGCGTTTCCCTGGCAGCGAGAGCCTCCTTCGGCCGTCTGAGGGGTCTGACTGGGCCAATCCTGTCCCTGGCGCTGAGAAGTTCCCATGGTTGACCAGGCTTAAGGGCTCAGTATCTGTATGGATGGACAAGCCCAGGGCTCGATGCTCTGGGTGGATGCTGTTGCCAAGAGGCGGAGTCTTGGGGAGAGGGTCTAAGACTGGGGTTGGATCCAGGACTCGGGTTGGCTCCAGAAGACACAGCTCCCCTGCACTGTGGAGAGACTCACAGGACTTGGAAAGGCTGTAGTCAAAATCTGTTTGGATCAAGAACTGAGGTAGAGAACAAGAGAGAGGTGAGAAGAATCAGATCTACAGTACACAACTGCAGAATAACTTCTGTAAACGTCAAAGTGGGATTATTGGTTGATATACAGTAGGCTAGACAAGACACACTGAGCAGTTGTTTCCTATGGATCCAGACTAGTGATGATGGTCCTAACAAACTGATCACCTACATCCAGAAGGGGTTAGACCAGACAGATCCTTGGGCTTAGTGGATTTCCACTCAACATTCAAATGCTACAGTATTGGCATCTTTAACCCAATGCTTTCACAAAAAAAAACAATTCTGTCCAACCAATGTGCTGCTATCACACTGATGACATGACCTCAACTACACTTTGTGACCTTACTATCTACAAAGGTCAGTAAATCAACTGCCCTAAATCAATAACCAGGTTAAATCTACACTGAACAAAAATATAAATGCAACAATTTCAAAGATTTTACTGAGTTACAGTTCATAAGTAAATCAGTCAATTGAAATAAAATTAGGTCCAAATCTATGGAGTACACGACTGGGCATTGATGCAGCTATGGGTGAGCATAGGCCCACCCACTTGGCAGCCAGGCACACACACTGGGCAGCCAGGCCCAGCCAATTAGAACAAGTTTTTCCTCACAAAAGGCCTTTATTACCAACAGAAATACACCCTTTGAGAGAAATACGCTTTTTATGCATATGTAAAATGTTTGGGAGTTTTTATTTCAACTCGTGAAACAAGGGAACAACACTTTACACGTTGCATTTATATTTTTGTTCGGTATAAATACAAACATTTGGAAGATGTGTCCATCAGTCAAGAAGCACCTTTGCTTGGATGGTGTGCCCCGTTGCAATATGTGGTACACATACAGTACCTGTGAGAGGGAGGCCAGGGTCTCTGAGTCCAGCGGTGAGACGGGCTGCACCAGCCTCTCTGCAGGCCTCAGGGTGAGGGAGGGGGATGGTTCAGGGGGAGAGGACACTGTGCTGTAGGCCGGGGGCACCAGCACCATCTGTCTCTGGAGCAGCTGCATTATGGCCCCGATGTCTGTGGACATCCGTGACTCCATCCTGAGTGATCACAGTAGAATAGTCAAGACTACAACCACAGCTAAAGTAGCATAGGTCACAACAGTAAATGGTTATTTGGGTCATCTCAATATCCCGCAGTTAAAGGGAGACAGCCCCCCAACACCAAAGGTTCGGCAAGTCATTGGTTGCAACCCAAATGGAATCCCTATTCCCTACATACTGTAGGGCTCTGGTCAAATCACTGCACTATGGGCCCTGGTCAAAAGTAGTGAACTATATATGGAGTAGTGTGCCATTTGGGATACATCCAAGAATACACAACCCAAGGGTTCACACAACATTGACCAAACATTCTCCGACCTGTTGAGCTGTCTCTGCAGCAGTTCCAGCCTGTTCTCCAGCTCGCTGCGCTGCCGTCGGCTGATGTTGCTCAGGACAGTGTGGAGAGGGGGAGGAGGGGGAGTGGAGGGCAGGCAGTGGCAGGTCACCTCTTGATACTGCTGCTGTTCTTGGCTCTCCCCCCAGAAACTGAAGATGTTGGAGACGCCTGAGAAAGCCCCTGATACAGGGGAGAACAAGGGATGTTAGACAGACAGCTAGTCCAACTCATATAGCATCTATCAGAAACATACAGTATACTATACTGTTACGTTCCCACAAGAAACTCAGTCGCTCACAACAAAGGGAACTAAACAAAGAAAAATCACTTTAACAACCAAAACGAAACAGATGAGGTTCTAGGAGGGGTTCTGAAAGACACTCGTGGGGGTGTCCACTGAAAGGTGACTAGCAACAACAACTGGAACCTAAAAGACACCCACCATGGGCGGCCACTAAATTTGCCCAAGAAGAGACAAACAAAATAAAAACCCACACCAAAATTAAAGACAGGAAGCAAACCAAAAAAGTGGAGCAAAACAAAAACAGGGAAGATCAGATAAAGGATTGTTTGTCTAGACCTGAAATAGGTAGTGCCAACTAAATGTGTTGTCTCTCAAGACAACTGGAGCACTGAGCCAGCCACTCTTAAATAGCATCCCTCTAACGAAATGACCAAACAGCACACGTGTAATACAGACTGACTAACGAGGTGACACCAATCGATGCGCCCCACATTCTAACGTCCAACCTTGAAATATTACATGGAAAAACCAAAGCCTGTAACAGCACTGACATGAATAGCAGCATGCTCTGCTATTATTGTGGTGCAACAAATTGAGAAAAATAACACCACTTAGATCTAACACAGAGACAAAGTTTTTTTTTAAATAGTGCTGATGGAGACATGGTCTACCTGAGAGAGGATTGCAGGTATTGCCAGTCTTCTGGTTCATCTCATCCTCCACCGCACTGCTGATGTTGGTGGTCTGGCCATGGGGGATCCCGACTAGTGAAGTTGGTTGTACAGGGCTGGTTAACACTGACTCCTCATCTTCACTGGAGTAGAAAGGAGAATAGGCTGAGCTCATCAGGCCCTGAGACTCTGTGTTCTGCCCATCTCCCTGTGCTCTGGAGCTCTGGCCTCTGGCCCTGCGGACATGTCTCTGGGGTGGATTGGTTTCCTCTGCCTCTGTGAGGAGAGGCATAGAATGCAGAAATAGGGTTTGTCCTTCTGACCAGGGCCCATAGGGTAATACACTATACAGGGAATAGGGTGCACTTTGTAACGCACATATAGAGTGAATAGAACAGACTTGTCTAATTGAAGCAAGTGTGATTAATGCACATTGAATGGGTTTACTAAAATCAAACTGAAATACACATAATTATCTAATCTAGCCGTGTGCTACCCAGAGTACTTGACTAACAGGGTACCACACCTCTGTCCGAGCTGCAACTGAGGGACAGTTTTTGTCTGTGAATACGACGGCTGACTCCACAATGATCAGAGTCCTCACTGCTCATTGAACCAGCTACCGTGGCAACCTGAAAAAAATATTAAAGTGAGAAGTTATAGAATGATTCATGGAGTCAAATAACTTAAATTCAAACAATCAAACTCTAAGATAAGAGACAGTAAATTCCCCTGAATGACATGTTTCTAGCAAGGCATTAGAGACAAAATTCTGTAACAAAAAGCCAACTCACATCCCGGAGGTTGAACGTGATCTCCAGGTTCCCCCAGAAGTAGTCAGAGAACTCGGGATACATATCTAGCACCTCCAGCATGTCCTCCCTGTTGATCTTATGGAGGTCACAGTAGGTCAGAGCCCTCACGTCTGCATTGCACTTCCCTGGACAGGCATACAGGTTAATGGGCTCTCCAAAGATGTCATTCTTACCTGCAGGGGGAAAGGAGAGATTGTTTACTGGATGCACAGGAGAAGGTACATTGATGATAGCATATCTATGGATACAAAATGGACACATTATGTGCTTCTGATATTGTGGACATTCAGAGACAATGTGTTAATAATTCATATCTAATTTACTTTTTCTGTGTTCGTTTATAGAGATTTACAAGGTTTCTGAGTGAATGTGCTCTCACATATTCTTGTAACTAACCCATAGCAACCACCAGGTGAGGCTGTTCGACTAAACATTGTGGAGGGCTATGAGGGCATATCTCAAGGAGTGGAGGAGATGAGAGAGACTGTGATAAAAGCCTCTGCATCAATATATCAAATAAAATAAAAAATGATTTGTCACATGCGCCGAATACAGTGAAATGCTTACTTACAAGCCCTTTAACCAAGCCCTGCCGCAGCCTAGTGGTTAGAGCATTGGACTAGTAACCGGAAGGTTGCAAGTTCAAACCCCCGAGCTTACAAGGTACAAATCTGTCATTCTGCCCCTGAACAGGCAGTTAACCCACTGTTCCTAGGCCATCATTGAAAATAAGAATTTGTTCTTAACTGACTTGCCTAGTTAAATAAAGGTTAAAAAAAAAATGCTTTTAGAAGTTAAGGTAAATAAGTGTTAAGTAAAAATTTTTAATTAAATAACGTAAGTAACAAATAATGAAACAGCAGTAATAAAATAACAATAGCAATATGTACAAGTATATATATACAGTACAGGTTGAAAGCCACTGCAAGCCAAGTCAATTAAAATTAAGTAAATCTTTATTGTGCCATATGGAAATGCAGTTGAGATGATATCCTACCCAGGATGGCCACCACCACATCCCCTCTCAGGATCTCTATGGAGCCACGGGAAATGAAGTAGAGGGCTGAGATGACATCACCGGCATGGACCAGGGTGTCGCCTGGCGGGGCATGGGTGGTCTTAAACCTCATGGCCAGGGCCCGCAGGCAGCCCTTAGTGGAGCCTTTGAAGGCCTTACAGTTCTGCAGCAGGGTGCGGTTGAGGTGCAGGCAGATATCAGCCTGTAAGCACTCTGGGAAGCCCTTCAGCACCTGGACAACATAGAGGAGCGGAGACACATCAGCTAGTTTGTCTTTGTGTCAAGCACTGTGTGTTGCCTTTTTACTACTTAAATGTGTCCATTTCGCCACAAATTTCAACCAAAACAAGTAGCAGTGTGTGTGTGCATGTGTTCGCACAAGTGTGTTTATGACTCACAGCATTCATATCAATGCCGTTAGTGTAGGACCAGGCATGTTGGAAGTACTCCTCCAGCCGCTGCCTCAGTGGGTTGGGGATCTGGTGGAAGCGGATGAACTCTCGAACCCGCAGCATCTGGGTGTGGTAGCGAGCCGTGCCGGAGTACAGCCGCTGGATGATGGCTGACACATTACCAAAAATGCTGGCATACATGAGAGCTGTAGGCACACAGAGAGAATAGAGAGGACTGAGCATATTCCCCAAAAAATAAGTATGTAAAATTATAATGCTAGAAAAACATGAAGATTTTGTGCCTGTAATCAAAATGTAGTGTTTTATATTATTAAATACGATACAATAAAATTGACATAATCTTCCCTGGGGAAGAATTGCCTTGGACAGTAAACACGAGATGTGGCTGTCCAATAGGTCCAATACACATAATACTTACATTCCCCATCCATGTGATGTACAATTTCCAATCATGTGTTAACAGTAACATAACATGTGTATTAAGCAATATTTATTTGTGTATTGAGGGCTTATAATTGGGACTTACAGCCGATGAGCATTACACAGATAGAGAAGATCTTCTCAGAGTTGGTATTAGGGGAGATGTTCCCGAAGCCCACGCTGGTCAAACTACTGAAGGTAAAGTAGAGTGCTGTGACATATTTGTCCCTGATGGAGGGACCTGACCCTGGTACAGTCTGATTGTAGGGCTTTCCGAGCTGGTCCCCCAGAGAGTCCAACCAGCCAATCCGGGCCGCTCCTGCACGCTCCACGTTACCAATTGCGTACCAGATGCAGGCCAGCCAATGAGCGATAAGGGCAAAGGTGCACATGAGGAGGAAGAGGACGGCCGCTCCGTACTCAGAGTATCTGTCCAGCTTCCGAGCTACACGCACCAATCGCAGTAGCCGAGCAGTCTTTAACAGGCCAATCAGGGTTGTTGTCTTAAAGGGTACAGGTAAGAAATATGTTCAACACAGGTCATTCACACATGCAGAACACCCAGCCATACAACCAAGCTCTTTTGATTATAATCACTATGTGTCAGTTTACTTAGGAAAGAAGAAATATTTTTTTTCTACAGGAAAATATTGCACAGGCTCATAAAACAGACGCTCGTAGCAGCACTTTGGTACAACAATGATACTTTTAGGGCATTAAAAACCCCTCCACCCAGGTCTCCTCACCTCTTCTCCAGAGCGGTATATGAGCAGGTCAAAGGGGATAGCCGCCACCATGTCTATGAGGAACCAGCCTTTGAAGTAGTGCACGGCAATCCGCTGCGACTGGCTGACCACCTCGTCGTTGGTGTTTACGTATGTCGTCCTGAAGTTGATGACGATGTCAACGATGAACATGATGTCCACGATGAGGTCCACCACGTTCAGTGGAGAGCAGTAACCACAGGTCTGCATGGCTGCCTCCTCCTGGTCACTGAGGAGAAAGGCCGCGGAGTAGGGTGTGAAGATGGCTGTGTAGATGACCAGGAGCAGGATGACCCAGTCCCACACTGCCTTGAAGGGGCTGTAGTGCAGGATGGTCCATTTATGGATACGGGGGGTCTGGAGCTTGTACTCTGGTAGGACATCTGGGCCTAGTGAGAGGACCTTGGGAAGGAGAGAGAGAAGATGTGTAATGAAACTGAAGATCGAAAGGTGAAATTCTTTTGAATTTGATGACCAAGAGAGGAACCTGTCCTCTAAACAGGGTGTGAATGTCATTATTTGTTTCATTTTGGACAATTTGAACTTGGTTTTCAAATTTAAGGCCCACATGAGATGAATGTCGTATGAATAGGAAGGGAGCCCCCATACATAAACAGTAGATGATTGAGAGTAGCCATTAGGCTAATGGAGCTCATGAAAAACTGTATGAAAACTAAATTCCAACAATTTGGTCATGGTCTGGTAGGATCTAATTTTCATATGATTGATTGTGGCCATTTTAGACTAAACTTCCTGAATGTGTTTGAGTAGGAATACAGCATGTTGTGTATGTGGGACTGAGAAAGTCAGTTTCTTGTGTAGTATGGTTTATAAATCACTCTTGTTACATATTGAAATCAAGATGAGAGAGTGTCCGACCTGTGAGTGTAAGAACCGACGCTGGAGATGAGAAGCAGGTATGGGGAGTGGAACATTTAATATAAGAGAGACATGGAACAGGACAGAACCAGTGTCAGAAACAGGTAACAAAATGACATGTGAACATTAATGAGGAAGTGGGGAATAGAGCTGGGGGACAGACAGACATAGGGAAGGAAATAACACAGGTGATTGAGTTCAGGTGAGTCCAAATGATCACTGGTGCACATGACGAAGGAAAGCGGTGTGTGTAATGATGGTGACAGGAGTGCGTAATGCAGGGCAACCTGGCACCCTCAAGCGCCAGGGGGGAAGAGCGGGAGCAGGTGTGACAGTGAGGGCCCTAGTCAGTGTGTAACCAGTGACTGGTGAAGAGGAGCAAGTGGCTCCAGCCTTTAGGCCACTTCACCAAAGAGAATATGACAGACGAAATCTAAGAACTGTACAATCAAGTTTCTTATAAATATCAAACCTCCTGCTTGCACCAAAATATGAATGGAAAGAAATGACTAAGATATGCCTACATCCTCTGCTACTCCATGTGTTCTTACGTTCAATTTTTTTTTGTTCTTGTATCTTCAGCTAAAGCATCTTGAATCACGTGACCGGCATTAGCCCTATGATTTGTGTCTCGTCTCCTTGTGTGATGTCAAAAGCAGGTATAGAACATCACATAGTACTCGCCTGTCCAACACACAACACAGTGTACAGTACAGTGCATTCCTGTCTGGGAAAAATGAAACAGTGAGACAGTCAGAAAGTGCTTAATACTTCCAATCAAACCCCTGCTGTTCTGTTGTTCCTCTCACCAAACTCTCTCCGGCCTCTCAATCACCCATCAACACCGAATCAGAACTCACTCAAGTATAGCTGATGGTTGGCCCTGTCTGGGAAACTGCTGGCCAAACTAATGATTCCACTGTCTATTACAGAACTGTAAATCTGTCAAGGTCCTAACGGCCAAGTGTATTATTCCCCATGATAGAAAGTGATTTCAATCATGCCTTTAAAGTCTATTAATCCACTGTAGGCCTACAGACTGCTTCACACATAGTGTACACATGCAAAAAGACTCTGAAAGCCAGAAACAAGCAAACATGATTAACTTACATTATCATTAGATATTTCTCCTGCTCATTACGTATCAGTCGGAATGAGAAATTACAGCACATCCGGAACAGGCAACAGCAGCACTAAGGCTCTTGCTATCGACAACCCAGTTGAGAAGTAAGACCATTTTTTATTCTTGTTTCTATTTATGTATCTGGGCTATGACGTATCCTTTCATGACTGGGAGTGTGATTTACAGGAATATGGGGAACTTTTTAGGTCACCAAAGTGATGTCCATGTTAATTATCAGTTGTGAGAAAAAAGCTAATTCTACAGGATTTTCATAAAACATTGATATGTTAATATACTGATATTTGATCAGTTCTATTTTCACTCCAGTGTCCCCCTAGCCTAAACCATAGGGCTTACCCTGTCTCCCTCATTTCACAGCCTCCCAACCTGCCACAAACTCCCTCTCTCTAACCTCCTCCCCACCTCCCTTCACCTCTCTGCCCTTTCTGAGAGTCGTGGACTATTTCCGTCCAATAGGCCAGGTGTGGGAGAACCAGCAGGAGGAAGAGTAAAGCAAAGAAACTTGTTCAGCAGCTTCAAGACCAGAGTAGGCAGTCATTTCCCCTCGTTCCCCTCAAAGGAACCCCTCACACCAGCAAACATTGTCAGAGACATCAGGCCACGGGACAGGCAGCAACAAGGCTCCCCGACCTCAGCCCAGCACCAAACCTGTATCCCTCCCGAGCCTCCTGGTCCCGTCGTCCTGACAGGACACTGATGTGATCCTCTCTTCCAGAAGTGTCACCGTTAACAAATATCCAGGTACCTGGTGGCAGGTCTCCCTGAGATGTTTTCTTTAGTTCCACCACCATCAGCTCTCTTCAGATCTCTGGTTACTCTCTGATGTCTTGGTGTTCAGCTGAAATCAGCTCTCCCTCCTTGTGCATAGTTTGAATATTCTACTTTGTACTCCAAGGAGGACAAACGCTCCTGGGATCCTCCAGGGAATTTTGCAATTGGGACATGTACTAAATGCATTGTAACTGGGACAATTGATTTGTTACGGGTCGTGTTCACTAGCACATGGTAAATTGCAGCGCGCCACTTAGGCTGCCCAGAGTGGCTCGCTCGTGGGCGTGCTGGCAGCATATGGTAGCATATAGCAGCATGTTCAATTGTGTGTCAAGAATTCAGCATAACAAGTTTGTATGAAGGTCTGGTTATTAAATGGGTAAAGAGTAATTGTCATGGTTCCACCTGTCACCAAAGGGCAGGCAGAGATCGTCCTAGAGACATTAACGCCACTCAGGTATGTCCTATTTACTCATTATGGTTTCCCTGTTAAAAAAGGAGTCTTTTCTGTTATCCTTTGCAGAAGCTTGAATTGGTTACTGTGTGTGTGGTCGTTTCCTGAGTGAGGTTTCCAGACTTAATGGTTGTTGTTGGTATAATGTACTGTGATCCTGTGGCTACGGTTTCTCAGTAAAGTGTTTAACCTTAACCACTGATTCCTCATCTGGTCTCTTCTCTGCACCTGGGTCCAACCTCATCACGTCACAGCAAGCTTTTGCCTTAACATGGACCCAGCAGAGATCACCCAGATCAAGAATGTTGTAACCCACCAAGAAGCACTATTGGTGCGGCAGCAAGAACAACTCTCCCAAATATCAGAGATCCTCCGGGCACTTACCGACTCCCTCCAACCACAGTCCAACCTAATCCCAGGAGGAGTAAATGCCCAAGTCTCATCGCCCAGTGCTACAGGTGTCTCCATAGTTCCTCCAGGGAACCTGCACCAGGAACCCAAGATCCCAGGCCCCAAGCGGTATGACGGCCACCTGGGAAGTTGCAAGGGCTTCCTCACTCCGTGTTCTCTGGTGTTCGAGCTACAGTCCTCATTCCACACCGATTGGGCCATGATCGCCTATATCATCTCTCTACCCTCGAGCAAGGCCCTGGCGCGGGCAACATCAGTGTGGAAACAGTAGCCACCATCCTGCAGCTCATTATTAGCCTTCACTGCGACAAGTCTTCGACCACCCTGGCGGTGGACGAGAAGTGGCCAGCCGACTGTTCAATATCCGCCAAATGGCCAGACCAGTGGCTGACTTCGCCATTGAGTTCCGCACTCTCGATGCACCAGGGTTTGTGTAACTCCATAAAGGATGAACTGGGAGAGGACCGCGAGTCCCTTATAATGCTGGCAATCAGGATCAACAACTGCCTCCAAGAACGCATGAGACAGCGCTTTTTTGACACCACTCCAGTATCCTGGTTTCCTGAACACCCCAAGCCCTGCAAACCCAGCATTGAGGAGCCCATGCAGCTGGGACGCACACGTCTGAGCCCACAGGAGGGTGAAAGGTAGTCTCAGCCATCTCCGTACTACATGCCCAGAGCTGACGGGAATTGCCAGGGCTTGCCAGGACAAGGGGAGACCATGACGGGCTGTGCAGTTAACCCCCGGCTACCCAGTCACCGTCTGTCACTACCCGCAAACCTCCACTGGGACAACCATCAGCATGAGATTCAAGCCTTTGTGGACTCCGGGGCCTCAGATGATTTATTTGATCAAGACTTCACCAGAGAATTACAAATCCCCTGCGTGAAATGTCCTATCCCTCTGCAGATTCAAGCCCTCGATGGATGCCCCCTTGGCTCCAGCCAGGTGGAATATCAGACCAAACCCATTCTACTGCAGGTTGGGGTTCGCCACAGAACTCCTACCTAGCTCCACCCCTCCCCGGGACCATCTTTACTCACTCTTGACCCGTCAAGCTGCAGTCATGGACAATTACACTACCATTCAAAAGTTTGGGGTCACTTAGAAATGTCCTTGTTTTTGAAAGAAAAGTACATTTTTGCTCCATTAAAATAACAGAAAATTGATCAGAAAATTGATCAGAAATAGTGTAGACATTGTAAATTACTATTGTAACTGGACTATGTAAATGACTATTGTAGCTAACGTTGTGTTAGCTAATCCAAGTTTAGCATTTTAAAAGGCTAATTGATCATTAAAGAACCCTTTTGCAATTATGTTAACACAGCTGAAAACTGTTGTGCTGATATAAGAAGCAATACAGCTGGCATTCTTTAGACCAGTTGAGTATCTGGAGCATCAGCATTTGTGGGTTCGATACAGGCTCAAAATGGCCAAGAACTTTCTTCTGAAACTCGTCAGTCTATTCTTCTGAGAAATGAAAGCTATCCCATGCGAGAAATTGTCAAGAAACTGAAGATCTGGTACAACGCTGTGTACTACTCCCTTCACAGAACAGTGCAAGGGTGTGATGTCTGTACAAAAACAAAACAGGATTATTTAAGTCACCCATATTGAAAAAATGTAGAACACCCTATAACCCACACCTACACACTCATGTATCAATCTGATTGATGGATTGTGTTGTGCAGTAAGCAGGTGCAGGTGTATAATGGCGGCTCCTTCAAAGAATAGGCAAGAAGGCCAACCATGGAGAATAGTAAGACACTTCATTATTTCTTTAACTACGTTATATTGTTTGTCCTCATGTGTCTGCATCTTTTTCGGCATAAAGTAGTCTGCAGCCACTTAGTGTGGACACCAGGTGAGGCCACACACAGATTCCTGTTGAACACTCAAATCAAATCAGATTTATTTATAAAGTCCTTTTTACATCAGCTGATATCTCAAATTGCTGTACAGAAACCCAGCCTAAAACCCCAAACAGCAAGTAATGCAGGTGTAGAAGCATGGTGGCTCGGAAAAACTCTCTAGAAGGGCTATAACCTAGGAAGAAACCTAGAGAGGAACCAGGCTATGAGGGGTGGCCAGTCCTCTTCTGGCTGTGCCGGGTGGAGATTATAACAGAACATGGCCAAGATGTTCAAACGTTCATAGATGACCAACAGGGTCAAATAATAATAATCACAGTGGTTGTCGAGGGTGCAACAGGTCAGCACCTCAGGAGTAAATGTCAGTTGGCTTTTCGTAGTCAACACTGTCTCTTTAACTACCTTATTTTCTCAATAAATTTCTAAATTTTCTCCTTCACTTCATCCCTCTCTCTCCTTCTCCCTAAATCCTCTCGGTTATATCAGCTGTATTAGTGAACCTCTCCTGCATCTGAACTGGCTACATAGAGGGTACAGCATGATCAGAGGTGAGAGGTCACTTGGCCTGGTCAACAGGAAGTATTATTAAAAATGCTTTACATTGAAATACAGCTAGAGATGTAGTAGTCCCAGAGTTAATGATCCAAGGTCAGTTTTGCATTTCACCTCCTGATGATTATGATGACTGAGTGTTAGAATAAAATAAAAAACACAAGGCTTAAACATGCTACATCTGTCTCTCGTCTGCAGGTATATTTTGATGTGAGCCAACCCCCAGTCCCATCATCGCCACCTCACCCGCTCCTAAGATAACTTTTGGGCTAACTGGGAGACCAAGGCTGGTTAGGAGACACCACTAGAAACACTATGTAATTGTGATGAACTGAGAGAATATTAGGGTAGCACAGTGATTCATTAATCATATGCTGCCTTCCCTGCTGCTCTGTTCTTACCACTTTCCCTTTCTGTCTTTTACACCTCTCGCCACCATTTGATGACATAGTATTTCATCAAATGTGACATCATTTCAACCAGTAGAGAATGTGAAATACTTTATTGAAAGAAGTTCATTATCCAAGAGTTATAAATACATAATACATATATTATAAATACAAGTTCAATCTGTACTTCAATGCACATCTGAATGCACAAGAGGTGGCGAGGGGTGTATAAGACAGAAAGGGAAAGTGGTAAGAACAGAAGGGAATATCTGTGTTTATCAGATCAATGCAGAGGAAGGAAATTAGATATTGAGATGAACCGGTTTTACATGATGTATAGGAAGTGATGTTTAAAAAAAATATTCTATATATGAATTACAAATCTTTTTTAGCTAGGCAAGTCAGTTATGAACAAATTCTTATTTCCAATGACAGCCTACCGGGGAACAGTGGCTTAACTACCTTGTTCAGGGGCAGAACAACAGATTTTTAACTTGTCAGCTCGGGGATTCAATCCAGCAACCTTTCGGTTACAGGACCAACGCTCTAACCACTAGGCTACCGTCTAATGCATAGTTACAATGTGTAACCATTGATGTCCTAGGACCAAGATTGGTAAACTGTTGAAGTGTATAATTGTAATACATACATGCAGACACAGCATCATTCAAATACTGGAATTTGATACTCCTGGTATTGGATATGACTGAAAAATAATCTCAAAGACATTCATACCTAAACTGCACATTTTATTTGCCAGGGTAAAGTACATGATCAGTGAATATAAACTCAGCAACTACGTTTATTTTCAGCAAACTTAACATGTGTAAATATTTGTATGAACATAACAAGATTCAACAACTGAGACATAAACTGAACAAGTTCCACAGACATGTGACTAACAGAAATTGAATAATCTGTCCCTGAACAATGTCAAAAGTAACAGTCAGTATCTGGTGTGGCCACCAGCTGCATTAAGTACTGTAGTTCATCTTCTCCTCATGGACTGCACCAGATGTGCCAGTTCTTGCTGTGACATGTTACCCCACTCTTCCACCAAGGCACCTGCAAGTTCCCAGACATTTCTGGGGGGGAATGGCCCTAGACCTCACCCTCCGATCCAACAGGTCCCAGACATGCTCAATGGGATTGAGATACGGGCTCTTCGCTGACCATGGCAGAACACTGGCATTCCTGTCTTACACGAAATCACGCACAGAACGAGCAGTATGGCTGGTGGCATTGTAAAGCTGGAGGGTCATGTCAGGATAAGCCTGCAGGAAGGCTACCACATAAGGGAGGAGGATGTCTTCCTTATGACGACAGCCTAGTTTGCCTGTTTCAGGAGTCCCTAAAACATTAAACAACCAAAATTACAATTTCATACTCACCCCTAAAGCTAGCCAGCTAGCTGGTTAATGTTAGCTAGTCAGCTAGCTTGCTAAATCGCAATTGTCGTAAATTAACTTTATTACAAAGAAATATGCATAATTGTTTGTCTCTACATTAACTAACATTTTCCTCTCAACTGTATATTTTTTGCATGACTCGCTATGATGTTATAATCAATTACATTTGCTTTCACCCTAGTATTTTTGCCAGCCATTTTTGCTGAAGAAAGTATCCAGCCTTGGGTCGCATAGAGTCAAATTCATAATGGTAACCTGTCGCTGCTGGTGATTTGCATAAAGTTGAGAAAAGTTCAACTTTTTCACCGTCTCCCACACCATCTTCACGCCGCCCAAAGGTCCCTCTCCGCTTCTCACCTCTTTCCTTCCATTGAAACTGAATGGGAAGCAGTGTTTCACTGCGCAGCACTGCTTGCTAGTGAACACGGGGTATTAGTAAACTACAGGGCGCCCAGTAAGTGCACAGGTGTGTTTCTTATGTTAGGTCTAGATACGGTCTGATGCAGAATGGAAAAGGTAGGACCCCTTCTGCCTCTAAAAGAGAACCGTGGAGAGAGACGGGGCAAAAAAGAGCGATCAAGAGAGAGAGAGAGTGAGGGAGTATTGGAGGAAATTATAGTTGAAATGATTAATTATGTATACATTTAAATTAGAACCATTTATTTTAATACTATTATGTTATGGTATGAAATGTATGGGTTCTTGGTTAAACTAAGACTGAAAATGTAAGTAAAACAAATTAATTGTCTGTACCTTGCGGGTTTAAGGGAGAGGGATGGCATATCTCTGTAGACAGATAAAAATGACCAACATACACTGGGTTTTGTATAACCGATATACACTGAAGCAGGTTCGAAAATAACCTGTGGTAATGTGCACTACCGTAAATAAACTAAACTTAAATCATGAGAGGCACACCCGCCTGAGATTAAGACGGGATATTAAATAGGTACTGGGGGATAGGACGGTGATCTTGTACAAATACTGGGCGTGGGGAGACAGCAAGGAATGCGCAAGATAACTGGATTGGTCATTTGAATTGTGGCAGTATTGATCATCGTTCCGATTCAACTAATACTACGGAAATATCCAAATAAGGAGGAGAGGGAACTTAAATCTAAAGAAATTACATAAAAGCCAAATCTATAGACAGGATAGTTCCATGCGAGAGGGGAGTCTAACAATTAGTGGCGTGAGATAACGATTATTTTATGTTCTCTCTTTAAAATGTAATGTTCTTTGTATTTTGAGTCAGTACTCTCTTGAATTAAACGCTGTTACCTGACTTTTAAGACCGGGGCTCTGTCCATTTCTTATAAAAAATATTGGGTCTTACAATCCCATAGAAAACTTGACAGAGTAATTAATTCTGATTGGGAAATAATACAGAGGAATTTAGAATTCCACTAACAGGGAGAGAGATAGAGAGAAGGAAAAAGAAAAAGAGAGAGAGAGTGTGCTGGGGCTCACCTTCTAAAAGAAAAACAACAGGCTGAGGTGAACATGATATGATACAGAGGATTGGAACACAGCCGCAAGTGACGCCATAAGTGTCATGTGGAAAAGGAATGAGGGACTAAGAGAAAGAGAATAGAGGAGAAGTAGAGCATGATGTCAGAGCAAATCATATTACGTTTTATTGGTGTTCCATTATTAAAGTGACCAGTGATTCCATGTCTAAGTATATAGGTTAGTAACTCGGGTGGTAGCCGGCTAGTTATGGCTATTTAACAGTCTGATGGCCTGGAGATTGATGCTGTCTCTCGATACCAACTTTGATGCAGCAGAGGAGCAAATAACATACTCTAATTTCTGGGTATTTATTGGGGCAGAAACTATTATCCCTCAGCTCATTACATCTGTCCAGGGATACTGCTAAGTACTCTGCACAGCTGGAACTAATGTGGGTACAAGTTATACTGTCAGGCAAATGACATGGGACCCAAATAAGCCTGTTACTAAGGCTACTGCTACGACTGTATTACTAACCCCTGGTACTGTGCTACAGCATTGGAGTATTGAAGTATTGTTACTACCGCCTATTATATTATTGTTAGCCTGGTCCCAGATCTGTTTGTGCTTTTGTCAACTCCATTGCTGTCATTGTCGAGCCAAAGGCAATTCCATAAGCAGTTGGCAAGAGAGCAGAAACAGAGGGCCACCCTGCCTAATTTAACTACAATATACTACTGCAATGACATTTGTAAACTACACCTGTACTTCTTGCTGTTGTCTTACTAATCAAATCAAACTTTATTTGCTACATGCGCCGAAAACAACAAGTGTAGACTTTACCGTGAAATGCTTACTTACAAGCCCGTAACCAACAGTGCAGTTCAAGAAAATATTTACCAAGTAGGCTAAAATAAAAAGTAATAATAAACAGTAACACTATAAGAATAATGAGGCTATATACAGGGGGCACTGGTACCGAGTCAGTGTGCAGTGGTACAGGCTAGTTGAGATAATCTGTACAAGTAGGTGGGGGTGAAGTGACTATGCATAGGTAACAAACAAACAGCGAGCAGCAGTAGTTTACGTGGGGGGGTGTCAATGTAAATTGTCCGGTGGCGATTTTTATGAATTGTTCAGCAGTCTAATGGCTTGGGGGTAGAAGCTGTAGAGGAGCCATTTGGTCCTAGACTTGGCGTTCCAGTACAGCTTGCTGTGCGCTAGCAGAGAAAAAAAGTCTATAACTTGGGTGACTGGAGTCTGACAATTTTATGGGCTTTCCGCTGAAACTGCCTATTACATAGGTCCTGGATGGCAGAAAGCTTGGCCCCAGTGATGTACTGGGCCGTTCGCACTACCCTCTGTAGCACCTTACGGTCAGATGCCGAGCAGTTACCATACCAGGCGGTGATGCAACATGTCAGGATGCTCTCGATGGTGCGGATGTAGAACCTTTTGAGGATCTGGGGACCCATGACAAATCTTTTCAGTCTCCTGAGGGGGAAAAGGTTTTGTCGTGCCCTCTTCACGACTGTCTTGCTATGTTTGAACCATGATAGTTTGTTGGTGATGTGGACACCAAGGAACTTGAAACTCTCGACCTGCTCCACTACAGCCCGTCGATGTTGATGGGGGCCTGTTTGGCCTTTTCCTTTAGTCCACGATCAGCTCCTTTGTCTTACTCACATTGAGGGAGAGGTTGTTGTCCTGGCACGACACTGCCAGTTCTCTGACCTCCTCTCTATAGGCCGTCTCATTGTTGTCGGTGATCAGGCCTACCACGGTTGTGTCGTCAGCAAACTTAATGATAGTGTTGGAGTTGTGTTTGGCCACATAGTCGTGGGTGAACAGGGACTACAGGAGGGGACTAAGTACACACCCTTGAGGGGCCCCAGTGTTAAGGGTCAGCGTGGCAGATGTGTCGTTGCCTACTCTAACCACCTGGGGGCGGCCCTTCAGGAAGTACAGGATCTAGTTTCAGAGGGAGGTGTTTAGTCCCAGAGTCCTTAGCTTAGTGATGAGCTTCGTGGACAATGTGGTGTTGAACGCTGAGCTGTAATTGATGAACAGCATTCTCACATAGGTGTCCTTTTGTCCAGGTGAGAAAGGGCAGTGTGGAGTGCGATTGTTATTGATCTGTGGATCTATAGATCTGTGGATCTGTTGGGGCGGTATGCAAATTGGAGTTGGTCTAGGGTGTCCGGGAGGATGCTGTTGATGTGAGCCATGACCAGCCTTTCAAAGCACTTCATGGCTACCGACGTGAGTGCCACGGGGCAGTAATCATTTAGGCAGGTTACCTTCGCTTCCTTGGGCACAGGGACTATGGTGGTCTGCTTGAAACATGTAGGTATTACAGACTCGGTCAGGGAGAGTTTGAAAATGTCAGTGAAGACACTTGCCAGTTGGTCCGTGCATGCTTTGAGTACGCGTTCCGGTAATCCGTCTGGCCCAGCGACTTTGTGAATGTTGACCTGTTTAAAGGTTTTGTTCACATCGGCTACCGAGAGCGTTATCACACAGTCATCCAGAACAGCCGGTGCTCTCATGCATGCTTCAGTGCTGCTTGCCTCGAAACGAGCATAAAAGGCATTTAGCTCGCCTGGTAGGCTCGCGTCACTGGGCAGCTCGCGTCTGTGTTTCCCTTTGTAGTCCAGTAATAGCTTTCAAGCCCTGCCACCTCCGACGAGCGTCAGAGCCGGGGTAGTATGATTCAATCTTAATCCTGTATTGACACTTTTCTTGTTTGATGGATTGTCTGAGGGCATAGCGTGATTTCTTATAAGCGTCCGGATTAGTTTTCCGCTCCTTGAAAGCAGCTCTAGCCTTTAGCTTGATGCAGATGCTGCCTGTAATCCATGGCTTCTGGTTGGGATATGTACGTACATTCACTGTGGGGACGACGTCATTGATGCACTTATTGATGAAGCTGATTACTGAGGTGGTGTGTTCCTCAATGCCATTGGAAGAATCCCGGAACATATTCCAGTCTGCGCTAGCAAAACAGTCCTGTAGTGTCGCATCCGCTTCATCTGACCACTTCCATATTGAGCAAGTCACTGGTATTTCCTGCTTTAGTTTTTGCTTGTAAGCAGGAATCAGGAGGATAGAATTGTGGCCAGATTTGCCAAATGGAGGGTGTGTCACACCCTGATCTTAGTTATCTTTGTTTTCTTTATGATTTTGGTTAGGTCAGGGTGTGACGAGGCTGGTATGTGTGTTTTTGTCCTTTCTAGGGTGTTTTGTACATCTATGGGGTTTTGGTGTTGTCTAGGTAAATGTAGGTCTATGGTGGCCTGAATTGTTTCCCAATCAGAGACAGCTGTTTATCGTTGTCTCTGATTGGGGATCTTATTTAGGTTGCCATTTTCCATTTTGGTTTTGTGGGTTATTGTCTATGTGTAGTTGCATGTCAGCACTCGTTATTATTAGCGGCACATTCGGTTTGTTATTTTGTTTAGTGTTCTTTGTGAATAAAGAAGAATGTATTCAAATCACGCTGCACCTTGGTCTCATCGTTACGACGAATGTGACAGGGTGGAGGAGAGCTTTGTATACATCTCTGTGTGTGGAGTAAAGGTGGCCTAGGATTTTATTTTCCCTGGTTGCACATGCTGGCAAAAAATTTGGTAAAACTGATTGAAGTTTTCCTGCAATAAAGTCCCCGGCCACTAGGAGCGCCGCTTCTGGGTGAGCATTTTCTTCTTTGCTTATGGCCTTAGAGTTGGTTGAAAGCGGTCTTAGTGCCAGCTTCGCTTTGTGGTGGTAAATAGACGGCCATGAATAATACAGATGAGAACTCTCTTGGTAGATAGTGTGGTCGACAACTTATCATAAGGTACTCTACCTCAGGGGAGCAATACCTCGAGACGTCTTTAATATTAGACATTGCGCACCAGCTGTTATTGACAAAAAGACACACACCCCCACTCCTCGTCTTATCAGAGGTAGTGTCTCTGTTCTGCCGGTGCATGGAAAATCCCGCAAGCTCTATATGGTCCGTTTCTTCGTTCAGCCACGTCTCGGTGAAACATAAGATGTTAGTTTTGAATGTCCCGTTGGTAAGATAATATTAATAGTATGTCATCAATTTTATTTTCTAACAATTGCACGTTTGCAAGGAGAATGGAAGGCATTGGGAGTTTACTTGCTCTCCTCCAGATTCTCAGATGGATCCCCGATCAGCGTCCACTTTTCGGCATCTTTTCTTCACGCAAAAGGCGTGGATCTGGGCCTGTTCCAGTGAAAGCAGGATATCATTCTCGTCGGACTTGTTAAAGGAAAAAGCTTCTTCCAGTCCACGGTGAGTAATCGCTTTTCTGATGTCCAGAAGTTATTTTCAGTCATAAGAGACAGTAGCAGCAACATCATGTACACAATAAGTAAAAAAAACACAAAACGCAAAAAAAATAACAAAATTGCACAATTGGTTGGGAGAATGTAAAACGTCCGCCATGTTCTTCGGCGCCATCTTTTACTACTAGTACTTATTGTGTTGATGGTAATGTTTGTGTTATACTTCAGTAATTACTCATAATTAGACATGTCTTCAGAGCAGATTTCTCATAACTTTGTTGAGTCTTGTCAAACACCTGAGTAAATGATGAGAGAACTTTAATAATATGCACATCACACTATTAGAGGAAACCATGTGTAAAGTTCCCTCCAGCAAAGTACAGCAGCCTTAAATGCTGGATGCTTGACTGTATCTTGTACCACTGACTCTCCTCTTCTCATATGTTTCTTTGCGCTCTTCACAAATGAGTAACAAGTGGATATGTTGTCAGTATCTGATTCCTATCCTCAATTGCAAACTGAAAATGAACATTTCAGTTCAGACTGCATCTAGATATACCTCTCCAATGCTCTTCCTACAGTAGATGTTGATGGATTATTTTTCTCTCTGTTGATTTCGTCCTAAAGTGATTTGTGGACTTTGGGGGTTTGGGAGATGGATTCAATCAGCATCTCTACAGAGATTTGTCATTCTGATTGACTGATGGTTCCGTGAATGGAACCACCAGTCAACCGGATTCCTGTCACCATGCCTAATTAATCACAGCTCGACACCACCTCTCTCGGTGCTTAAGCATCTCCAGGCCAGATGAGTCAAACCCTGACTCTCCCCTTGAAGCAGGTCAGAGTCCTTGGAAGCCATCCAATAGCAAGAGGGATGGGGCCTTCATCTGCCTCCAACCTCATCAACACTCTAGATTAGTCCAACCAGCTGTAACAGTGCATGACCTAAACTGCACCCAAAATGCCAATCCTATTCCCTATATACACTGAGTGTAACAAAACATTAGGAACACTTTCCTAATATTGAGCTGCACCCTGTTTTGCCCTCAGAACAGACTCAATTTGTCAGGACATGGACTACAAGGTGTCGAAAGCGTTCTACAGGTATGCTGGCCCACGTTGACTCCAATGCTTCCCACTAGAGGTTGACCGATTAATCGGAATGGCCGAATAATTAGGGCCGATTTCAAGTTTTCATAACAATCGGAAATCTGTATTTTAAATGCCGATTTTGCCAATTTTTAAAAAACATTTTTTTACACCTTTATTTAACTAGGCAAGTCAGTTAAGAACAAATTCTTATTTTCAATTATGGCCTAGGAACGGTGGGTGTTCCTTGTTCAGGGGCAGAACGACAGATTTTTACCTTGTCAGCTCAGGGATTCAATCTTGCAACCTTTCGATTAACTAGTACAACACTCTAACCACCTGCCTCACGAGGAGCCTGCCTGTTACGCAAATGCAGTAAGAAGCCAAGGTAAGTTGCTAGCTAGCATTAAACTTATTTTATAAAAAAACAATCAATCAATCATAATCACTAGTTATAACTACCCATGGTTGATGATATTACTAGTTTATCTAGCATGTCCTGCGTTGCATCTAATCGATGCGGTGCGCATTTGCGAAAAAGGACTGTCGTTGCTCCAACGTGTACCTAACCATAAACATCAATGCCTTTTTTAAAATCAATACACAGAAGTATATATTTTTAAACCAGCATATTTAGCTAAAAGAAATCCAGGTTAGCAGGCAATATTAACCAGGTGAAATTGTGTCACTTCTCTTGCGTTCATTGCACGCAGAGTCAGGGTATATGCAACAGTCTGGGCCGCCTGGCTCATTGCGAACAAATTTTCCAGAATTGTTCGCAATTATGACATAACATCGAAGGTTGTGTAATGTAACAGCAATATTTAGACTTATGGATGCCACCCGTTAGATAAAATACGGAACATTTCCGTATTTCACTGAAAGAATAAACGTTTTGTTTTCGAAATGATAGTTTCCGAATTCGACCATATTAACAACCTAAGGCTCGTATTTCTGTGTGTTATTACAGTATGTTATAATTAAGTCTATGATTTGATAGAGCAGTGTGACTGAGCGATGGTAGGCACCAGCAGGCTCGTAAGCATTCATTCAAACAGCACTTTAGTGTGTTTTGCCAGCAGCTCTTCGCTGTGCTCCAAGCATGGAGCTGTTTTTGACTTCAAGCCTATCAACTCCCGAGATTAGGCTGGTGTAACTGATGTGAAATGGCTAGCTAGTTAGCGGGGTGCACGCTAATAGCGTTTCAATCGGTGACGTCACTCGCTCTGAGACTTGGAGTAGATGTTCCCCTTGTTCTGCAAGGGCCGTGGCTTTTGTGGAGTGATGGGTTACGATGCTTCGAGGGTGGCTGTTGTCGATGTGTTCCTGGTTTGAGCCCAGGTAGGAGCGAGGAGAGGGACGGAAGCTATACTGTTACACTGGCAATACTAAAGTGCTTATAAGAACATCCAATAGTCAAAGGTATATGAAATACAAATGGTTTAGAGAGAAATGGTCCTATAATTCCTATAATAACTACAACCTAAAACTTCTTACCTGGGAATATTGAAGACTCATGTTAAAAGGAACCACCAGCTTTCACATGTTCTCATGTTCTGAGCAAGGAACTTAAACGTTAGCTTTCTTACATGGCACATATTGCACTCTTACTTTCTTCTCCAACACTTTTTTTTCATTATTTAAACATGTTACATTATTTATTTTAGTCTAAATTGAGTGTATTGATGTGTTATATTAAGTTAAAATAAGTGTTCATTCAGTATTGTTGTAATTGTCATTATTACAAATGTTGTTGGTTTTTAAATCGGCAAATTAATCGGTATTGGCTTTTTTTGGTCCTCCAATAATCGGTATCGGCGCAGAAAAATAATAATCAGTCGACCTCTACTTCCCACAGTTGTGTCAAGTTGGCTGGATGTCCATTGGGTGGTGGACCATTCATGATTCAAAGGGGAAACTGTTGAGTTCCTCATGTGTGGTACACTCAGTGTAGTTCACTACTTTTGACCACAGCCTTATGGGCCCTGGTCAAAAGTAGTGCACTAAAGGCATAGGGTGACATTTGGAATGCACCCTGAAACAGATGACCCCACATTCTACTTCAACATTCTATGTCAGCAAATACCTGACTTGGGTTCTCGTGAACAGCACTACCCGTGTGAAAATATCTTCTCCCATTCTCCTTTACAAAGCCCATATCATTATGAGTCATAATTTATGACTCGAGGGAGGCAACAGTGGACTGGGTTTATTCAGACTCACAGAGCAATAACAGTAATACAACAAGTTAGCTTTAGCCACTCTGTTATTGGGCAGATTTTATGAGTGACTTCAGATGTGGGAGACTGAGGTGTTATTCTATTCTGTTATATAAATGTTCAGTATCTGCACTCTAGGTTTCTGATAAACAAATCAAATTGTATTTGTCACATGTGCCAAATACAACAGGTGTAGATTTTACAGTGAAATAACAACTTACAAGCCCTTAACAAACAATGCAGTTTTAAGAACAATAAGTGTCAAGAAAGTACTTACTAAAATTAACAAGTAAAAAAATTATTAATTAATAAATAACTGAAAAATAACTAATTAAGGAGCAACAACAAAATAACAGTAGGGAGGCTACATACAGGGGTACTGGTACAGAGTCAATGTGCGGGGGCACAGGTTAGTTGAGGTAATAGGTACATGTAAAGTGACTGAGTATGTGCATGGGTATTAAACAGACTAGCGGCAATGTAAAAATGGGGGGGTGACAATGCAAATAGTCCAGGTAGCCATTTGATTAGCTGTTCAGGAGTCCTATAGCATTGGGGTAAAAGCTGGTAAGAACCCTTTTGGACCTAGACTTGGCACTCCGGTACCGCTTGCCGTGCGGTAGCAAAGAGAACAGTCAATAACTAGGGTGGTTGGCGTCTTTGGCAATTTTTAGGGCCTTCCTCTGACACCGCCTGGTATAGTGGTCCTGGATGGCAGGAAGCATGGCCCCATGATGTACTTTGCGGTATGCACTACCCTCTGTAGTGCCTTGCGGTCGGAGGCCGAGCAGTTGTGCTTCTACACCTGCATTGCTTGCTGTTTGGGGTTTTAGGCTGGGTTTCTGTACAGCACTTTGAGATATCAGCTGATGTACGAAGGGCTATATACATTTTTTTTATTTGATTTGATTTGCCATACCAGGCGGTGATGCAACCAGTCAGGATGCTCTCGATAGCGCAGCTGTAGAACTTTTTGAGGATCTGGGGACACATGCCAAATCTTTTCAGTCTCCTGAGGGGAAATGGGCATTGTCGTGCCCTCTTCAAGACTGTCTTGGTGTGTTTGGACTTTGATAGTTCGTTGGTGATTTGGACACCAAGGAACTTGAAACTCTCAACCCGCTCCACTACAGCCACGTCGATGTTAATAGGGGCCTGTTTGGCCTGCCTTTTCCTGTAGTCCACAATCAGCTCCTTTGTCTTGATCACATTGAGAGAATGTTATCCTGACACCACACTGCCAGGTCTCTGACCTCCTCTCTATAGGCTGTCTCCTCGTTGTCAGTGATCAGGCCTACCATTGTTGTGTCGTAAGGCAAACTTAATGATGGTGTTGGAGTCGTGCTTGGCCATGCAGTCATGGGTGAACAGGGAATACAGGAGGGGACTGAGCATGCACCCCTGAGGGGCCCCATTTTGAGGATCAGAGTGGCGATGTGTTGTAACCTACCTTTACCACCTGGGGGCAGCCCGTCAGGAAGACCAGGATCCATTTGCAAAGGGAGGTGTCTACTCCAAGGGTCCTTAGCTTAGTGATGAGCTTTAAGGGCACTATGGTGTTGAACGCTGAGCTGTAGTCAATGAATAGCATTCTCACGTAGGTGTTCCTTTTATCCAGGTGGGAAGGGCAGTGTGGAGTGCAATAGAAATTGCATCATCTGTGGATCTGTTGGGGTGGTATGTAAATTGGAGTGGGTCTAGGGTTTCTGGGATGATGGTGTTGATGTGAGCCATGACCAGCCTTTCAAAGCACTTCATGGCTACAGAAATGAGTGCTACGAGTCGGTAGTCATTGAGGCAGGTTCCCTTGGTGTTCTTGGGCACAGGGACTATGGTGTTCTGCTTGAAACATGTTGGTATTACAGACTCGGTCAGGGACAGTTTGAAAATGTCAGTGTCAGTGAAGACACACGTCAGTACACGTCCTGATAATCCGTCAAGCCCTGCGGCCTTGTGAATGTTGACCTGTTTAAAGGTCTTACTCACATCGGCCACGGAGAGCGTGATTACACAGTCGTCCGGAACAGCTTATGGATGCTTCAGTGTTGCTTGCTTCGATGCAAGCATAGAAGTTATTTAGCTCATCTGGTAGGCTTGTCACTGGCCAGCTCGCGGCTATGCTTCCCTTTGCAGTCCGTTATAGTTTGCAAGCCCTGCCACATCCAACGAGCATCGGAGCCGGTGTAGTACGATTCAATCTTAGTCCTGTATTGATACTTTGTCGGAGGGCATAGCGGGATTTCTTATAAGCGTCCGGGTTAGAGCCCCGCTCCTTGAAAGTGGCAGCTTTACCCTTTTGCTCAGTGTGGATGTTGCCTGATGTTGCCATGGCTTCTGGTTGGGATATGTACGTACGGTCACTGTGGAGACGACGTCATAGATGCACTTATTGATGAAGTCAGTGACTGACGTGACTCAATGCCATCGGAAGAATTCCGGAACATATTCCAGTTTGTACAAGCAAAACAGTCCTGTAGTTTATCATCTGCGTCATCTGACCACTTCCTTATTGAGCGAGTCACTGGTACTTCCTGCTTTAGTTTTTCAGGAGGATAGAGTTATGGTCAGATTTGCCAAATGGAGAGTGAGGGAGAGCTTTGTAGACGTCTCTGTGTGTGGAGTAAAGGTGGTCCAGAGTTGTTTTCCTCTGGTTGTACATGTAACATGCTGGTAGAAATGGGGTAAAACAGATTTAAGTTTCCCTGCATTGAACAAACTGGCTCAAATTAAGATCCTACATCTGTCCGCAAGGCAATATAATTACTAAATTATATTATTCACAGTGCTAGTGGATTAACATAACATTACTGACATACAGTAGATGATGAACAGGCTATTGTAAATGAGGGAATACTTCCAACATCCAAACTTCTATATGTCCTTTTGTGGTAGAAACTTCTAGTCACAGTAACAAGCAAGCACCTCTGCTTTACCGCACAGCACAAGGGAAGCCCACTTACCCAGCCTGAAATTAATCTCCCTGCACAAGTGCCCCTGGGACATGGGATGACATTTGCCTGATGGAGTACAGTGTTCAAGGGCACTGTTCTGCCAAGATGGATGTTGGTGCCTTGACCGGGGAAACTCCCCTTCAGTGCACTATGTGCTACATATACTTAGTTAGATGAGCTCTTTGGTTATCAACACCATAACCAATCTGTGTCTCAAAGTATGGAGTTTACTATGATGAACCATTACTATAACTAATCTCATGAGACCCATTTTTCTCTTTTTTTGGACAGCAGGTAAACATTTATATTTTTTCACCTTTGCGAAACATTGCTAGATTTGTTTTAAATTCACCACGCTTTGCAGCAAGAGGCTTGTATTCTTTCTGTCAACACTTTGGATAGATTAATGGCATGCAGAAAATACAACTAAACACTGACTCTCGCAGACTTACGACACTCAATTCCAGCATGTAATGCTAGCAGTATCTGTTTACAACATCAGATTCATCCCAATTTCTAAGGGCTGCTCAGGGGTGAAGTTTCCTCTAGGTACAGATATAGGATCAGCTTCCCCTCCCCCAATTCTAACCTTAAAAGCCCAGTGCAGTCAAAAACATGATTTCCCTGTGTTTTATTTATATATATATATATATATATCCACACTATGAGGTTGGAATAATAATGGGCAATTGTGAAAATGCTGATAATGCCCTTTTAGTGTAAGAGCTGTTTGAAAAGACCGCCTGACATTTCTGCCTGTTTTGGTGGGATGGAGTTTCACCAGGCGGTAAATTAGTTAATAGACCAAAATGAAAGAGTTCCAAACCACTCTGAGGAAGACTTCTGTCACGACTTCCGCCGAAGTCGGTCCTTCTCCTTGTTCGGGTGGTGTTCGGCGGTCGACGTCACCGGCTTTCTAGTCACCACCGATCCATGATTCAGTTTCATTTTGTTTTGTCTGTATTACACACACCTGGTTTCAATCCCCATATCATGTTCCTTATTTTACCCTCTGGCATACATTTCTGTTCTGTCCGTGATTGTTGGTGTCTTTAGTGGTTGTTGACTGTGCAAGTGTGTATGTATGTTCCTATTTGGAATTTTGCTTGACTTTTTTGAATAAACTCAGTTGTGTTGCTCAACCTGTGTCCTGCGCCTGACTCCGCTACATTTCTGCACCCAATTGCTGACAGAATCACGGACGTTCAAATGGAGTCAGCAGGTGCAGCCAGCCTTTCTCTCCCAGTAGAGGAGCACGTTCAGCAGCACGCGACCATGCTACACAGTCTAGGGACAGCCATGGATCGCGTGCTACAAACAATGGACAGATGGGAGAGAGGAGGCTTACCTGTCAATCCTACTTCATCACCTCTGCCCACACCTCAACCTACACCGATGTCCACCCCTCCGCCGTCAGGACCCAGTGGGAATCGGCTCTCACTCCCGGGAGCGTATGATGGAACAGTTGCCGGGTGCCAGGGGTTCCTACTCCAGCTGGAGCTCTACCTGGCAGCTGTTCAGCCGGACCCTTCGGGACGCGAGAGAGTGAGCGCCCTCATCTCCTGCCTGACTGGAAAAGCCCTGGAGTGGGCCAACGCCATCTGGGGAAGGGAAGGCCCGACTCTGAATGACTACGAAGACTTCTCCCACCGCTTCCATCTGGGGAAGGGAAGGCCCGACTCTGGATGACTACGAGGACTTCTCCCGCTGCTTCCATCTGGGGAAGGGAAGGCCCGACTCTGAGTGACTACGAGGACTTCTCCCGCCGCTTCCATCTGGGGAAGGGAGGGCCCGACTCTGAATGACTACGAGGACTTCTCAGTTTTTGAGCATCCACCTGAAGGGAGAGCTGTGGGAGAGATTGTTTCATCTAAGACAGGGTATGAGGAGCGCTCAAGATTTCGCACTGGACTTCAGAACTCGGGCAGCTGGTGCGGGATGGAGTGAGCGGGCCCTGATCGATTACTTCAGGTGTAGTTTACGAGAGGACGTTCGTAGAGAGCTATCCTGCAGGGACACCACTCTCAACCTGGACCAGCTGGTGGACTTATCTATCCGGCTGGATAACCTGTTGGCCTCCCACGGACGTCTGGATCGGGGTCCGCCCGTTCCATTTCCCAGCACCTTGGATCCAACACCGATGGAGTTGGGAGGGGCTGCTATGAGGGGGACCGGAGGAGGGACCATTCCCTGCACCAGCTGTGGCCACAGAGGGCACACTGCTGGTCGGTGCTGGGGTGGTTCTCCAGGAGGTCGAAGTAGCAGGCGGTGTATTGATTATCGAGTTTTAAATAAGATCACGGTAAAATACAGTTAACCGCTACTGCTCATAGCCAGTATGACCGAGTCATTACACGGGGCGCGCTTCTTCACAAAATTGGACCTCAGGAGCGCTTACAACCTGGTGCGTATCCGGGCGGGAGATGAGTGGAAGACAGCATTTAGCACCACTTCTGGGCATTATGAGTACCTCGTCATGCCGTACGGGTTAATGAATGCTCCATCAGTCTTCCAATCCTTTGTAGATGAGATTTTCAGGGTGTAGTGGTGTATATAGATGACATTCTAATATACTCCGCTACATGCGCCGAGCATGTGTCCCTGGTACGCAGGGTGCTTGGTAGACTGTTGGAACATGACCTGTACGTCAAGGCTGAGAAATGTCTGTTCTTCAAACAGTCCGTCTCCTTCCTAGGGTACCGCTTTTCAGCATCAGGGGTAGAGATGGAGAATGACCACATTTCAACCGTGCGTAATTGGCCGACTCCAACCAAGGTAAAGGAGGTGCGGCGGTTTTTAGGGTTTGCCAACTACTACCGGAGATTTATCCAGGGTTTTGGTCAGGTAGCGGCTCCCATTACCTCACTGCTGAAGGGGGGACCGGTGCGACTGCAGTGGACAGCTGGGGCGGACAGGGCTTTTGGTCACCTGAAGGCTCTGTTTACCTCGGCTCCCGTGCTGGCTCATCCTGATCCCTCTTTAGCGTTCATAGTTGAGGTGGACGCGTCCGAGGCAGGGATAGGGGCTGTGCTGTCTCAGCGCTCGGGTACGCCACTAAAGCTCCGCCCCTGTGCATTCTTTTCGAAGAAGCTCAGCCCAGTGGAGCGAAACTATGATGTGGGGGACCGGGAGTTGTTGGCTGTTGCGAAGGCTTTGAAAGCGTGGAGACATCGGCTTGAGGGGGCTAGACACCCTTTTCTCATTTGGACTGACCACCGCAATCTGGAGTACATTCGAGCAGCGAGGAGACTGAACCCTCGCTAGGCAAGGTGGGCCATGTTTTTCACCCGTTTTTTGTTTTCACCCTTTCCTACAAACCAGGTTCCCAGAACGTTAAGGCAGACGCACTGTCCCGGCTGTATGATACAGAGGAGCGGTCCACGGATCCCACTCCCATAATTCCAGCTTCTCGCCTGGTGGCACCGATGGTATGGGAGGTGGACGTGGACATCGTGCGGGCGTCACATGCAGAGCCCACTCCCCCTGAGTGTCCAGCTGGGCGTCTGTACGTTCCGTTTGATGTCCGCGATCGTTTGATCTGTTGGGCTCACACGTCAACCTCCTCTGGTCATCCTGGCATCGGTCGGACGGTGTGCTGCCTTGCTGGGAAGTACTGGTGGCCCACTTTAGCTAAGGACGTGAGGGTTTATGTTTTCTCCTGTTCAGTATGCGCACAGTGCAAGGCACCTAGACACCTGCCCAGAAGGAAATTACAAGCCCTTCCCGTTCCACAACGACCGTGGTTACACCTATCGGTGGATTTCGTGACGGATCTTCCCCCGTTGCGGGGTAACACCACGATCCTGGTCGTTGTGGATCGGTTTTCTAAGTTCTGCCGTCTTCTTCCTTTGCCCAGTCTCCTTACGGCTCTACAAACTGTGGAGGCCCTGTTCACCCATGTATTCCGGCACTACGGGGTGCCTGAGGATATAGTTTCTGATCATGGTCCCCAATTCATGTCTAGAGTCTGGAGGGCGTTTATGGAACCTCTGGGGGTCTCGGTCAGCCTTACCTCAGGTTTTCACCCCGAGAGTAACAGGCAGGTGGAAAGAGTCAACCAGGATTTGGGTAGGTTTCTGTGGTCCTATTGCCAGGACCGGCAGAGGGAGTGGGCGGTTTACATCCCCTGGGCGGAGATGGCCCAAAACTCCCTCCGCCACTCTTCTACCAACCTATCACCATTTCGGTGTGTGCTGGGTTATCAGCCGGTCCTGGCACCATGGCATCAGAGCCAGATTGAGGCTCCTGCGGTGGATGAATGGTTTCGGCACTCAGAGGAGACATGGAACGCTGCCCATGTGCGGCTACAATGGGCCGTCTGGAGGCAAAAGGCGAGTGCCGCCCGCCACCGCAATGAGGCCCCGGTGTATGTACCGGGGGATCGGGTCTGGCTCTCAATCCGAAACCTGCCCCTTCACCTGCCCAGCCGGAAGCTGGGTCCGCGGTTTGTGGGGCCATTTAAAGTCCTAAGGAGACTGAACAAGGTTTGTTATAGGTTACAACTCCCCCCTGATTATCACATTAACCCCTCGTTCCATGTGTCTCTCCTCAGGCCGGTGGTGGCTGGTCCGCTCCATCAGTCTGAGGTGCGGGAGGTTCCTCTGCCCCTTCTGGACACCGAGGGGGTCCCGGCGTATACCGTACGAGCCATCATGGACTCAAGGCGAGGGGCCTTCAGTACCTCGTGGAGTGGGAGGGGTACGGCCCGGAGGAGAAATGCTGGGCACCGGTGGAGGACATCCTAGATCCTTCATTGCTGCAGGAGTTTCACCGTCTCCACCCGATCCATGTTTCAGTTTCGTTTTGTCTGTATTACACACACCTGGTTTCAATTCCCATATCATGTTCCTTATTTAACCCTCTGGAATACATTTCTGTTCTGTCCATGATTGCTGGTGTCTTTAGTGGTTGTTGATTGTGCTAGTGTGTATGTATGTTCCTATTTGGAATTTTGCTTGACGTTTTTGAGTAAACTCACTTGTGTTGCTCAAAACCTATGTCCTGCGTCTGACTCTGCTACATCTCTGCACCTAATCGCTGACAACTTCAGCTTGACGTTGACACTTCAGTCACCCGTTTGCATCGTGTATAATGGATTAAAGTGAGCTAAAAGAAATCTTTCGCTCCTTTTTTGTTGAGTGCTCCAACTCCTTCCTACTTCATATTGGTCCTTTTGGAAGTGTTTATTTTTTTAAATTGGGCGTAGGGGAGGGTAATCCATTTTTTGATTCACCCTTTTTCATGTTTTACTATATAATTTTTTGTCCTTATCTGCTTGCATGCACCTCCCCTATATCAAGGTGTTTTGGAGGTTCCATTATGCACTACACATTTCCAAACACTAACTATACTACAGGCCAGTATCATATACCAGTCTAACTGTCTATCCTGCCCTCTATCCACCTTTCAAAGTGACAATAGTGGTAGGTGGATCGTTTGTCCAGATCTGCAATATGCTAACTAGCAATCATACCACATATAAAATCATTCAAAGCTGCACCAATTTTCAATGTAAGCGGAGAGGACTTCTGTGTCGCATGAAAGAACATTGAAGACATGAGACACGCAGCTGAAAAAGCTCCCCTACTGATCTTGTTTAGTGACAATAGAATTATCCTACCTAGACGTGCCTATAGCACCACAATGCAATGAATAATTGCATTATTGTTTTCAAGCGAGTACAAAATTATACTCTAGGCTGTAAACTGTAGTTCAAATGTAATTTGAATAATTGAGAAAAAGCCCTGTGATTTGAATGTTAAATTCCATTTGGATCAGTTGTGGGTCTACTCCCGACAGTTTATAAGGTCTAGAAAGCCACAGTAGCAGGCCAGTCTGGCTGTATTTTAAGTACTGAGATGCGCTGTCTGTTGCAGATCATAATTTTCCCAAGTTGTCCTATAATAATGTGGCCACATATGCTCTTAGCAGGCCCAGTTATTCAAATGTCTCCTGTAGGCTACCTGCACACATTAGTCCAAAATATAATTTAGGCATCCAAACTGCAGATTATGGTATTGAAAACGCAAACCATGATGTTGAAGCACCCTCAGCATACCTTGTCCATGGTAGTCGGCAAACCCTCAGCATTCTGGTCTATAGCCCTGTGTGGCATCTACTGTGCCACAAAAGCATGCTGAAGTGGCAAAGTTGATATGCATGTTTATAAACACAGGGTCCCTACAGTTATATGTGATCGTAAAGATTATTTTGAATTAAATCTACGAGAGGGGAGGGTGTGCACCTTTTTTTACAGTACAAGGGGAGGGTTGTGTGAATATTTATGACGCAGGGTTGGGTAGGTTACTTTCTAAGTGTAATCTGTTAAAGTTACAAGTTACCTATCCAAAATTGTAATCAGTAAGGTAACTTTTGGATTACCCAAACTCAGTAATGTAATCTGATTACATTCCATTACTTTTAGATTATTTTCCCCTTAAGAGGCATTAGAAGAAGACAATGTTTGTTACAAATTGAAAGACATCTATTGCAGGATACATGAATGTTAAAGTTTACATAGATGGATATATATGGATGTTCAATTTTACTTTATGGGTTGGTTATGTAGGCTTCTTCTAACTCATCGCTTTCTACTACATATAATAATACAATGCATTATTTGTCATGTGCGCCAAATACAACAGGTATATTTCACCTTACAGTGAAATGCTTACTTACAGGCTCTAAACAATGGCGCAAAATGTATTAGGTAAACAATCGGTAAGTAAAGAAATAAAAACAACAGTAAAAAGACAGTGAAAAGTAGTGAGGCTACACACAGACACCGGTTAGTCGGGCTGATTGAGGTAGTATGTACAGTCGTGGCCAAAAGTTTTGCCATGCAAATGAACTGAATCCCCCAGAAAACATTTCTACTGCATTTCAGCCCTGCAACAAAAGGACCATCTGACATCATGTCAGTGATTCTCTCATTAAGACAGGTGTGAGTGTAGATGAGGACAAGGCTGGAGATCACTCTGTCATGCTGATTGTTATTCGAACTCAGACTGGAAGCTTCAAAAGGAGGGTGGTGCTTGGAATCATTGTTCTTCCTCTGTCAACCATGGTTGCCTGCAAGGAAACATGTGCCGTCATCATTGCTTTGCACAAAAAGGGCTTCACAGGCAAGGATATTGCTGCCAGTAAGATTGCACCTAAATCAACCACTTATCGGATCATCAAGGAGAGCAGTTCAATTGTTGTGAAGAAGGCTTCAGGGCACATAAGAAAGTCCAGCATGCGCCAGGACCATCTCCTAAAGTTGATTCAGCTGTGGGATCGGGGCACCACCAGTACAGAGCTTGCTCAGGAATGGCAGCAGGCAGGTGTGAGTGCATCTGCACGCACAGTGAGACGAAGACTTTTGGAGGATGGCCTGGTGTCAAGAAGGGCAGCAAAGAAGCCACTTCTCTCCAGGAAAAACATCAGGGACAGACTGGTATTCTGCAAAAGGTACAGGGTTTGGACTGCTGAGGACTGGGGTAAAGTCATTTTCTCTGATGAATCCCCTTCCGATTGTTTGGGGCATCCGGAAAAAAGCTTGTCCAGAGAAGACAAGGTGAGCGCTACCATCAGTCCTGTGTCATGCCAACAGTAAAGCATCTTGAGACCATTCATGTGTGGGGTTGCTTCTCAGCCAAGGGAGTGGGCTCACTCACAATTTTGCCTAAGAACACAGCCATGAATAAAGAATGGTACCAACACATCCTCCGAGAGCAACTTCTCCCAACCATCCAGGAACAGTTTGGTGATGAACAATGCCTTTTCCAGCATGATGGAGCACGTTGCCATAAGGCAAATGTGATAACTAAAGTGGCTTGGGGAACAAAACATCAATATTTTGGGTCCATGGCCAGGAAACTCCCAAGACCTTAATCCCATTTAGAATTTGTGGGCAATCCTCAAGAGGCGGGTGGACAAACAAAAACCCACAAATCCTGACAAACCCCAAGCATTGATTAAGCAAGAATGGCATGCCATCATGTGGCCCAGAAGTTAATTGACAGCATGCCAGGGTGGATTGCAGAGGTCTTGAAAAAGAAGGGTCAACACTGCAAATATTGACTCTTTGCATCAACTTCATCTAATTGTCAATAAAAGCCTTTGACACTTATGAAATGCTTGTAATTATACTTCAGTATTCCATAGTAACATCTGACAAATATCTAAAGACACTGCAGCAAACTATGTGAAAATTAATATTTGTGTCATTCTCAAAACTTTTGGCCACGACTGTACATGTAGATATGGTTAAAGTGACTATGCATATATGATGAATAGAGAGTAGCTGTAGTGTAAAAGAGGAGTTGGCTGGTGGTCAGTGGCGGGACACAATTCAGATAGCCCGGTTATCCAATGTGCGGGAGCACTGGTTGGTCGGGTCAATGAGGTAGTATGTACATGAGTGTGCAGTTAAAGTGACTATTCATATATGATCAACAGAGTAGCAGCAGTGTAAAAGAGGGTTTGGGGGGTGGGGGGGTGGGGGGCACGCAGTTCAAATAGTCCGGGTAGCCATTTGATTACCTGTTCAGGAGTCTTATGGCTTGGGGTTAAAAACTGTTGAGAAGCCTTTTTGTCCTAAACGTACCGCTTGCCATGCGGTAGTAGAGAGAACAGTTTATGACTGGGGTGGCTGGGGCCTTTGACAATTTTTAGGGCCTTCCTCTGACACCGCCTGGTGTCGAGGTCCTGGATGGCAGGCAGATTAGCCCCAGTGATGTACTGGGCCATACGCACTACCCTCTGTAGTGCCTTGCGGTCGGAGGCCGAGCAATTCCGTACCAGGCAGTGATGCAACCAGTCAGGATGCTCTCGATGTTGCAGCTGTAGAACCTTTTGAGGATCTCAGGACCCAATTAAATTATATCATTACATTAAAAACCCAAGTCTATCAGAATTCCAGTCATTCCAATAAATGTTATACACCTTGATCTTCAAGAATAGGACTTGGAAATATGGAAGTACAGATTAGCCAAATTGTTTTACGTGAGCATGACCCCAACATGAAGGACTTATTAGCCAGTCCTACTGTGTTGTTTATGGAGGACTGATTGGGCTCACTGATTCGAGTTGAAAAATAAATGCTGCGCTCATGGAATGGCATGATTTGCCAATTGTGTGCATCAAGTCAAAGGGTGCTTCATCAAGGCAAAGGGTGGCTATATATTTTGATTTGTTTTTGGTTACTACATGATTCCTTATGTGTTATTTCATAGTTCTGATATCTTCACTATTATTCTACAATGTATAAAATAGTACAAATAAAAAAAAAACTTGAATGAGTCGGTGTGTCCAAGCTTTTGACTGGTACTGTATATATAATTTAAAAGTAAAAAAATAGATGCAGCAACTACAGATTGACCCTTTAAGTCTATCAAAAGTGTGCAAGTTTGAGCATGTATCCATTAGGCCTTTGGATAGTTTTTTAGCAGCATGAATTAGATTGAGCAATAAAAGCCACACTTTTATTCCATAGGCTTGAATCCGTACTATGCAGCTGTTGCAAGAGCGCATTTTTCACTGGCTGTCCACTGGTTTCAAAAACAATGATTGATTGGCAGCTTAAACTTCTTGATTTCAACCATTATTGGGTTCAAATACACATTTAGATTTGTGAATAGCCATCCTCAACAACCACAATCCGTAAGACGCAAATAGCTAAATGAGAGAGCAGCAGTGTTATTCACATCAATGCGCTACTGTATGTAGGTATCAATAATAAGTGATATCCGTATCGCCGTAGACTACACCACTACTGTCATCCTCACCTCCAAGCGTTTATTCAAATGGGATAATCTTTGCATTCCGACAGCAGTCACACCATTGGAAGACATAGCATGGACTGTAGCCTATAAAAGCCTATTTTCTGCTCTTTTCCCGAGATCCATCAAACACATTTGGTGTGTCATCATAGTGGTCTCTGACTTGTGGTCAGACTCGCTCAGGTGGAACAAACTTAAACTTGCGCCTTTTTTCAATGCTGAATGTCATTGAGAAAACAGAAGTGTCAGAATTTTTTTGACAAACATACTTTCTGAATTTACAAGTAATCCTTGAAGTAATCATCTAGTTTTTCAAAAGTATCAGTAATCTGATTACAATATTTTTTGCTGGTAATGGATTACAGTTACTGTTTATTTTGTTATCCCTTACATGTAACGGATTACATGTAATCTGTTACTCCCCAACCCTGTTTTTACATTGGGGAGGGGGTCCATTGTTTTGACACCTCGAGTTGGAACAAAACTGACTGGAGTTAGCATAAAATAAAATTTCATGGATCAAATTAACACAAAATGGCCTTAATTACAGCACAACACACCAAGGAACAACAACTTGTCTGGTTTTAAACTAACCTCTACAGACTGAAGCAAACTGAGTAGGCTTCATACTGATGTAAGTACACTGTCTGGAACCATGTGAATCTTCTTTGAATAAGTCTCAGGTATGACACAAGCTGTTCAAGCACCCTGTGCAGGTGAGTTAGAGAACCAATGACCCAAACAACTGTAAACAATAAGGTAATGGGCTCTATACGCTATTAAGGTAATACATAGATAATGTAGGCAAAAGCACATAGCAAAATAACAGATGTGAAACTCCTTCAACAGCAATTAATTTGCCTCTGTTTAACTGAACAATAATCCTTGACAGACCAAATGTTAAAATAAAAACAATCCTAAAATTAAGGATTTATTTGGATGTCCTTCATCTCTCCCAAGAGTGCCCGTGGGTCCCATAAAGTCTAACAGATAAGGTCTCAGTCCCACTACTCACCTCCTGAGCCACAATGCTGGAGATGTGGACAGCCTTCTTCACCCGCGTGTTCCTGCGCTCGTTACTGACCACTGGTACCCCGTATTGAGATATACTGCCCCTTCCCCTGAGGGACATGATGGCAGTGCCCTCTTCTTCCCTCTATCTCTTTCTCCTCCACGCAACTGCCTCCTATCCTCCCAGACTCATCTCCCCAACCTCACACCCCCGTCCCCTCCCCCTGGGAGAGCTCACACTCACAGGCTCTCCCTGTGATTCTCTGTGATGTGAATCCATACAGGACTGTTTAGGATTCTGTCCAGCTACAAAGAGAGATGGACCATTAGTTTTGTCTATCTATGTTATTCTTTTGTGGGTGAGTCCTGTCACTCATTTCAGTTTAGGTCTAGAAGCAAAATGCTAATGTTCCTTCTCTTAACAATCTGACAGGTCACGGGACAAGAGGTGCACCAGTGTGGTTCCACCTAATGAGCATCGTTGTGATCTTCATGGTCCTTTCCCATAATTTTCTTCTATAACGCATCCTCCACTCCATTCTCTGCCTTGTTCAGGATCAGAGTATCAGTTATGTAATGTCCAGAGCCAGAGGTCTCTCTCTCTGAGTAGTCTCCACTCTACTTTTTAGTTGCTTCGCTGTATCTGTGAGGTCCCACTTACCCTTCTCTCCCCCTCTCTCTTTTTCCCTCTTCATTCCCAAATTATCTCTCCCTCTTTCTCTTTCCCGCCTCTGTAAAAGCACTGGACCACTCAGGATCAGCTGTAATTGCAGCTGGCTCTCTGATCCTCCTCTCCTCTCCACTCCATCCTCAGGCCAGCTGCAGTACTTGATTGATTTCCCCAAATGAACACCAACAGGCATCCATAAACCTTCTCTCCCTCCCTCTCTCCTTAGTTGTCTCCCTTAGTCACACACAAGTCACATACTGTATGTTAATGCGCTTTAAAAAATGCAAGTAAACGGTGTTAATATTGTTTAATTGAAGATTGCTGCGGTTGAAGCAGCAACAGGATAATTCCCCCACTGACACCAGGTAGTAGCTATCCTTTCACTGCACTGACCCTCCAGCTGCTAAAGTGTGTTCAATCTAAGCTGATGTTAAATCATTTTTGACTCCGATACACCAGACACTGTAGTGTAGTCAATAGAGACCTTCTCAACAGGCCAATGACTACAGACTGATTCTCCTCTAGTATTTAAACAAGTACTGTTTTCCACATCTTGGCTAACTTAGGCGTGACCTTGGGGCATACATAGTTACTCTAAACTAATCTCATCTTTTATTGATGCTGACAAAACATTATTGGGCTTAGAAAATACATTCCATTTCAACCACTTTGAATAGGAATATAGATTATCAACACAGAGATAATCAATCACCATAAATTTGCCACATCTTCGCCCTCCAATTCTCATACATTTTATAACGCACTTGTGTGAAGAATAGCAGCTCGCCAAAGTATAGATGGCAGTCAGTTCGTGGGGCATTTATATCAACCTAATCTCAACTGGGAAGTATAGTATTGGGATTAAACAATCAATCCAGTTGATAATGTGAAAGAAGATCCAGTAGGTGTGTAAGGAGAACCCATGCTTCGTTATCTTTCCATCCCATGTATAACCTTCCATAAGCCAGGAGCTCACCTTGCATTTGTGTTACCACCAGTCCATTCAGCCTTACCCAAGGGCACTATCGATGTGAAGAAGAATCTATGGTCTACCAGAGAGTAACTGGGAGCAATGTCATTTATTACCTTGCCTAGGGGAGTTAAGTTATTTGAGCAAAACTGATAATAACCCAGGATTCTCTAAAGGGCTACACAGTCAGTAGGCGTTAAAAATCAACAGGTTTGAGCTGAGCCTCCGCATTCAATGGCAAAGCTTTTAAGAGAGTGGTTTAAACTAATATGCCGGCATTTCAACAGTGTTGTAAGCTCTAATATCTTTTAAAAAATACTAAACTTTTTCTCATAAGTACTGGATATTTGAACTATTGGTCAGCTGAGTAACCAATAAAAGTACTATTACTGTCAGGAAATGGATCACAATAAAGCCCCCCAAAATACACACACATTAAATAGCCTACATGCGGCAGGTAGCCTAGCAGTTAAGAGTGTTGGGAAAAGATCACTGGTTTGAATCCCTGAGTTGACTAGGGGAAAAATATGTCGATGTGCCCTTGAGCAAGGCACTTAACCCTAATTGCTCCTGTAAGTCACTCTGGATAAAAGTGTCTGCTAAATGACTAAAGTTGTTAGTCAGAGCTGTACTTTCACAGACAAAACACAAGCTATGTCCTATATGCCAAATGTATTATAGTAAAATATCAGTGTTAGGCATTGAGTCTGCAGTACACACACAGTGCTCTCAATTTTGCTTCTGCTTGCTAAAACTGGAACTATTATGTGAGTGATTCTCTCGAGTAGAAACATGATAAGCCGCAGCCGCACACAAGCCTAAGATGTCACCATGTGCAATGCCAAGCATCGGCTGGAGTGGTGTAAAGCTCTCCGCCATTGGACTCTGGAGCAGTGAAAACACGGTCTCTGGAGTGATGAATCACACTTCACCATCTGGCAAGTCTGAGGGACGAATCTGGGTTTGGCGGATACCAGGAGATTGCTACCTGCCCCAATGCATAGTGCCAACTATAAAATTTGGTGGAGGAGTAATAATGATCTGGGGCTGTTTTTCATGATTCAGACTAGGCCCCTTAGTTACAGTGAAGGGAAATCGTAATGCTACAGCATACAATGACATTCTAGACAATTCTGTACTTCCAACTTTGTGGCAACAGTTTGGGGAAGGCCCCTTCCTGTTTCAGCATGAAATACCCCCGTGCACAAAGCAAGGTCCATACAGAAATGGTTTGTCGAGATCAGTGTGGAAGAACTTGACTGTCCTGCACAGAGCCCTGACCTCAATCCCATCGAACATCTTTGGGATGATTTGAAACGCAGACTGCGAGCCAAGCCTAATCGCCCAACATCATAGCCCGATCTCATTATTGCTCGTTGTGGCTGAATGGACTCAAGTCTAGTGGAAAGTCTTCCTGAAGAATGGAGGCTGTTATAGCAGCAATGGGGGGACCAACTCCATATTAATGCCCATGATTTTGGAATGAGATGTTTTTCAACAAGCAGGTGTCCACATACTTTGGGTCAGATAGTGTATCTGTTTCATGTAAACACTTTATGTATCTAGTCCCACCATTTGAGGAAGTCATAAGTATTTTGACAAATTCACTTATAGTGTATTAAAGTAGTCAAAAGTGTTGTACTTGGTCACATATTCCTTGCACACAATGACTACATCAAGCTTGTGACTTTACAAACTCATTGGATGGATTTGAAGTTTGTTTTGGGTTATGTTTTGCCCAATAGGAACTGAGTATTTTGTGTAGATCTTTGACAAAAAATAACATTTAAATCCATTTGAATCCCACTTCGTAACACAACATGTGGAAAAAGTCAAGAGGTGTGAATATTTTCTGAAGGTACTGTATTTAGTCCACCGATTACTTCTATTTCTACTTTGCACATTCTTCCACTGCAAATCTACCATTCCAGTGTTTTACTTGCTATGTTGTATTTACTTCGCCACCATGGCCTTTTTTTGCCTTTACCTCCCTTATCTCACCTCATTTGCTCACATTGTATATATACTTATTTTTCTATTGTATTATTGACTGTATGTTTGTTTACTCCATGTGTAACTCTGTTGTTGTATGTGTCGAACTGCTTTGCTTTATCTTGGCCAGGTCGCAATTGTAAATGAGAACTTGTTCTGAACTTGCCTACCTGGTTAAATAAAGGTTAAATAAAACATTTGAGGAAGTCATACTGTACATAAAGTCGTTTAATTTCTAAAAGGTAAAACAGATACAGTGGGGTCTAAAAGTATAGACAGCCTTGATACAGATGAGGAAAAATGACAGTATAAAATAAATAATTAAAATACAGAGCTATTTTGCATGCTCCAAAAAATGTATTAGCAATTTCTTTGTGGATTTGAATGTGTTCTTGCGGTTATTGTCTTGCTGAGTGCCCCTGATTTTCATTTACTATGTTACGTCTAGTCTAGGAGACCAGCCTGGTGGCCCTTCTTAAGGTCAATTGCATCATGAACGTTATCAAGTACCAGGACATTTTAGCCAAAAACCTGGTTGCATGTGCCAGGAAGCTGAAACTTGGCGGCAAGTGGATCTTCCAGCAAAACAATAACCCCAAGCACACATAAAAATCCACAAAGAAATGGTTCATTGGGCACAAAATTAACATTTTGCAATGGCCATCTCAGTCTCTGGACTTAAACCCCATTGAATTTTTTAAAACACAATATAGCTCAGTATTTGTATTTATTTTATACAGTAATTTTTGCTCATCCTTATCAAGGGTCCCAATAATTATGGACCCCACTGTATATGTGCGTCCTCCATCCATTACCTGTATCCAAATGTGTCTGACCATCAGCAATAAGAAATATATTCCAACTTTGGGGGACACTGGAAGAGACGGCAAGGTTGTCCTTTACTGTACATGATATAGTATCCAAAAACATCTCCCACAAACTAAACAAAAATATACAGTTGAAGTCAGAAGTTTACATACACCTTAGCCAAGTACAGTGCCTTGCGAAAGTATTCGGCCCCCTTGAACTTTGCGACCTTTTGCCACATTTCAGGCTTCAAACATAAAGATATCAACAAGAATCAACAACAAGTGGGACACAATCATGAAGTGGAACGACATTTATTGGATATTTCAAACTTTTTTAACAAATCAAAAACTGAAAAATTGTGCGTGCAGAATTATTCAGCCCCCTTAAGTTAATACTTTGTAGCGCCACCTTTTGCTGCGATTACAGCTGTAAGTCGCTTGGGGTATGTCTCTATCAGTTTTGCACATCGAGAGACTGAAATTTTTTCCCATTCCTCCTTGCAGAACAGCTCGAGCTCAGTGAGGTTGGATGGGGAGCATTTGAGAACAGCAGTTTTCAGTTCTTTCCACAGATTCTCGATTGGATTCAGGTCTGGACTTTGACTTGGCCATTCTAACACTTGGATATGTTTATTTTTGAACCATTCCATTGTAGATTTTGCTTTATGTTTTGGATCATTGTCTTGTTGGAAGACAAATCTCCGTCCCAGTCTCAGGTCTTTTGCAGACTCCATCAGGTTTTCTTCCAGAATGGTCCTGTATTTGGCTCCATCCATCTTCCCATCAATTTTAACCATCTTCCCTGTCCCTGCTGAAGAAAAGCAGGCCCAAACCATGATGCTGCCACCACCATGTTTGACAGTGGGGATGGTGTGTTCAGGGTGTTGCTTTTACGCCAAACATAACGTTTTGCATTGTTGCCAAAAAGTTCAATTTTGGTTTCATCTGACCAGAGCACCTTCTTCCACATGTTTGGTGTGTCTCCCAGGTGGCTTGTGGCAAACTTTAAACGACACTTTTTATGGATATCTTTAAGAAATGGCTTTCTTCTTGCCACTCTTCCATAAAGGCCAGATTTGTGCAATATACGACTGATTGTTGTCCTATGGACAGAGTCTCCCACCTCAGCTGTAGATCTCTGCAGTTCATCCAGAGTGATCATGGGCCTCTTGGCTGCATCTCTGATCAGTCTTCTCCTTGTATGAGCTGAAAGTTTAGAGGGACGGCCAGGTCTTGGTAGATTTGCAGTGGTCTGATACTCCTTCCATTTCAATATTATCGCTTGCACAGTGCTCCTTGGGATGTTTAAAGCTTGAGAAATCTTTTTGTATCCAAATCCGGCTTTAAACTTCTTCACAACAGTATCTCGGACCTGCCTGGTGTGTTCCTTGTTCTTCATGATGCTCTCTGCGCTTTTAACGGACCTCTGAGACTATCACAGTGCAGGTGCATTTATACGGAGACTTGATTACACACAGGTGGATTGTATTTATCATCATTAGTCATTTAGGTCAACATTGGATCATTCAGAGATCCTCACTGAACTTCTGGAGAGAGTTTGCTGCACTGAAAGTAAAGGGGCTGAATAATTTTGCACGCCCAATTTTTCAGTTTTTGATTTGTTAAAAAAGTTTGAAACATCCAATAAATGTCGTTCCACTTCATGATTGTGTCCCACTTGTTGTTGATTCTTAACAAAAAAATACAGTTTTATATCTTTATGTTTGAAGCCTGAAATGTGGCAAAAGGTCGCAAAGTTCAAGGGGGCCGAATACTTTCGCAAGGCACTGTACATTTAAACTCCGTTTTTCACAATTCCTGACATTTAATACTAATAAAAATTCTGTCTTAGGTCAGTTACGATCACCACTTTATTTTAAGAATGTGACATGTCAGAATAATAGTAGAGAGAATTATTTATTTCAGCTTTTATTTCTTTCATCACATTCCCAGTGAGTCTGAAGTTTACATACACTCAATTAGTATTTGGTAGAAGTGCCTTTAAATTGTTTAACTTGGGTCAAACTTTCCGAGTAGCCTTCAACAAGCTTCCACAATAAGTTGGGTGAATTCTGACCCATTCCTCCTGACAGAGCTGGTGTAACTGAGTCAGGTTTGTTAGCCTCCTTGCTCGCACACCCTTTTTCAGTTCTGCCCACAAATTGTATATACGATTGAGGTCAGGGCTTTGTGATGGCCACTCCAATACCTTGACTTTGTTGTCCTTAAGCCATTTTTCCACAACTTTGGAAGCATGCTTGGAGTCATTGTCCATTTGGAAGACCCGTAGCACTCACATCCGTCATCATGAAGTGCTTTGAGAGACTAGTCAAGGACCATATCACCTCCACCCTACCTGACACCCTTGACCCACTCCAATTTGCTTACCGCCCAAATAGGTCCACAGACGATGCAATCTCAACCACACTGCACACTGCCCTAACCCATCTGGACAAGAGGAATACCTATGTGAGAATGCTGTTCATCGACTACAGCTCGGCATTCAACACCATAGTACCCTCCAAGCTCGTCATCAAGCTCGAGACCCTGGGTCTCGACCCCGCCCTGTGCAACTGGGTACTGGACTTCCTGACGGGCCGCCCCAGGTGGTGAGGGTAGGCAACAACATCTCCTCCCCGCTGATCCTCAACACTGGGGCCCCACAAGGGTGCGTTCTGAGCCCTCTCCTGTACTCCCTGTTCACCCACGACTGCGTGGCCATGCACGCCTCCAACTCAATCATCAAGTTTGCGGACGACACAACAGTGGTAGGCTTGATTACCAACAACGACGAGACGGCCTACAGGGAGGAGGTGAGGGCCCTCGGAGTGTGGTGTCAGGAAAATAACCTCACACTCAACGTCAACAAAACTAAGGAGATGATTGTGGACTTCAGGAAACAGCAGAGGGAACACCCCCATCCACATCGATGGAACAGTAGTGGAGAGGGTAGCAAGTTTTAAGTTCCTCGGCATACACATCACAGACAAACTGAATTGGTCCACTCACACAGACAGCATCGTGAGGAAGGCGCAGCAGCGCCTCTTCAACCTCAGGAGGCTGAAGAAATTCGGCTTGTCACCAAAAGCACTCACAAACTTCTACAGATGCACAATCGAGAGCATCCTGGCGGGCTGTATCACCGCCTGGTATGGCAACTGCACCACCCTCAACCGTAAGGCTCTCCAGAGGGTAGTGAGGTCTGCACAACGCATCACCGGGGGCAAACTACCTGCCCTCCAGGACACCTACACCACCCGATGCTACAGGAAGGCCATAAAGATCATCAAGGACATCAACCACCCGAGCCACTGCCTGTTCACCCCGCTGCCATCCAGAAGGCGAGGTCAGTACAGGTGCATCAAAGCTGGGACCGAGAGACTGAAAAACAGCTTCTATCTCAAGGCCATCAGACTGTTAAACAGCCACCACTAACATTGAGTGGCTACTGCCAACACACTGTCAATGACACTGACTCTACTCCAGCCACTTTAATCATGGGAATTGATGGGAAATGATGTAAATATATCACTAGCCACTTTAAACAATGCTACCTTATATAATGTTACTTACCCTACATTGTTCATCTCATATGCATACGTTGATACTGTACTCTATATCATCGACTGCATCCTTATGTAATACATGTATCACTAGCCACTTTAACTATGCCACTTGGTTTACATACTTATCTCATATGTATATACTGTACTCGATATCATCTACTGTATCTTGCCTATGCTGCTCTGTACCATCACTCATTCATATATCCTTATGTACATATTCTTTATCCCCTTACACTGTGTATGACAGTAGTTTTTTTGGAATTGTTAGTTAGATTACTTGCTCGTTATTACTGCATTGTCGGAACTAGAAGCACAAGCATTTCGCTACACTCGCATTAACATCTGCTAACCATGTGTATGTGACAAATAAAATTTGATTTGATTTGATTTGACCCATTTGCGACCAAGCTTTAACTTCCTGACTGATGTCTTGAGATGTTGCTTCAATATATCCACATAATTTCCCTCCTCATGATGCCATCTATTTTGTGAAGTGCACCAGTCCCTCCTGCAGCAAAGCACCCCCACAACATGATGCTGCCACCCCCATGCTTCACGGTTGGGATGGTGTTCTTCGGCTTGCAAGCCTCCCCTTTTTCCTCCAAACATAACGATGGTCATTATGGCCAAACAGTTCTATTTTTGTTTCATCAGACCAGAGGACATTTCTCCAAAAAGTACGATCTTTGTCCCCATGTGCAGTTGCAAACCGTAGTCTGGCTTTTTTATGGCGGTTTTGGAGCAGTGGCTTCTTCCTTGCTGAGCGACCTTTCAGGTTATGTTGATATAGGACTTGCTTTTACTGTGGATATAGATACTTTTGTAGCTGTTTCCTCCAGCATCTTCACAAGGTCCGTTGCTGTTATTCTCGGATTGATTTGCACATTTCGCACCAAAATATGTTAATTTCTAGGACGCGTCTCCTTCCTGAGCGATATGACGGCTCCGTGGTCCCATGGTGTTTATACTTGCATACTATTGTTTGTACAGATGAACATGGTACCTTCAGGTATTTGGAATTGCTCCCAAGGATGAACCAGACTTGTGGAGTTCTACAATTTTTTCTGATTTCTTTTGATTTTCCCATGATGTCAAGCAAAGACGCACTGAGTTTGAAGGTAGGCCTTGAAATACATCCACAGGTACACCTCCAATTGACTCAAATAATGTCAATTAGCCTATCAGAAGCTTCTAAAGCCATGACATCATTTTCTGGAATTTTCCAAGCTATTTAAAGGCACAGTCAACTTAGTGTATGTAAACTTCAGACCCACTGGAATTGTGATACAGTGAATTATAAGTGAAATAATCTGTCTGTAAACAATTGTTGGGAAACTACTTGTGTCGTGCACAAAGTAGATGTCCTAAACGAATTGTCAAAACTATAGTTTGTTAACAAGAAATTTGTGAAGTGGTTGAAAAACGAGTTTTAATGACTCCAACCTAAGTGTATGTACACTTCCAACTTCAACTGTATATATTGATCATTTGACCATTGCCTTGAGTTTTCATCAAGTAAAACAAATATTTGCAGAGTTATAGTGTCTCTTAGCCAACAATGAATTCCAATCACCTCACATTTCTGTGCCATGTACAGTAAATCTATCCATCCACAGTAACACACCAGAGCATTGCAGTGCACTGTACAGGGTGTAAATACATTCTTTGCATGCATATGTCTCAGACCTAATTAAAGTTTGCTGTAGTAAACAAGCTCCCAGCACACAGATTCATTTGACTACCTAGGCCCTCCTGCAGTACAGTATAACTAATCTGTATGACCATGGACTGTCTCACTGACTTATAACTCCAGCCAGGCTGTTCTGTTCTGCCTCAGGGGATAATAAGCCACACTCTGAATATGGATGGGAGAGGAGAACTGGGTAAGCATATGATGCTAATGATTCATTGAGGATGGGTGAGGGCTGGGTTAGTGAATGATGATAACAATTCATTGAAGATGGCCTGCATAGGTATGCTAGATCTAGCTCACTGTTGATGTAATGGGAGCTGTTATAGTAAATGTGACTCTGGGGCTATAGAGAGGGATTCCCTGTGTTTCTGTGTCTATGCAACAGTAGTGTCACCAGCTTAGTTTTACTGGCAGTGTTTCACTGCCTTTAAATAGATTTACTATATGTTGAGATTAAGTGTATTCAACTCCAGTCGACACTATTATTGTGTCTTTTATTTAGTACAGTAAAAAAAAAAAAAAGATTCATGAGCTTGAGGTAAACGTGAACTACTGTCCTGCTGAAGCCCTGCTAAACATCCCTGAAAACCTGGAGGTTTCCATTTTAGTTTGCAAAGTCCTTTCAAATTTCTTTCAACCATTGCAAAGCTGTAGTTCAGACTGAAGTCGGCAGAACAATCAGTGAACTCCAGACAGATAGGTGACTCACAGTGACTTTGATTGGAGCGCTGTGTGATTGGAGGTTGTATTTGTGTGTCCCGGGTGTCCTAACACCTCAGTTACTCATACATCCCAGAACACAGCTCCCAGGGCTGAGGACACTGTGTGAAAAATAACAAGCTCCAGCCAAAACAATATGGTTCTATAACATTTCCTACAGACTCAAATTAGAACTCAGAACCAAATCAGCTGCTCGGTTGTCACAAGAGACAACCTTAAGACCAAAGGAACAAGCTAAGATACTTACAGTATTTGCTGATAGAATATTGTTGACACTGAATGTTATAACAAGTCTTCAGGTAAAGGGAACCTAAGTTGGCAAAGAACAAAAAAATGGATACTTATTTTATTTATTTAATTAACACAGTTACGCAACAACCAATTCCCCTGTGTGAAAAACAAAATTGCCCCCTTACACTCAATAACTGGTTGTGCCATCTTTAGCTGCAATGACTGCAGCCAAACGCTTCCTGTAGTTGTTGATCAGTCTCTCACATCATCATTATGGAGTAATGTTGGGCCACTCTTGCATGCAGAACTGCTTTAACTCAGCGACATTTGTGGGTTTTCTAGCATGAACTGCTCATTTCAAATCCTGGCACAACTCAATTGGGATTAGGTCTGACTTTTACTAGGCCAGGTATTCCCAAACTGGGGTACGCGCAATGCCGTTTGGGGTATGCCAAATAAAAATGTGATTGACTTATAAAAATGTTTTGATTTTTTAAAAATTCTTCACATTTTCAAACGGTCCATATTTTCCAACGGGGCTATACATTTGGGTGAGTTTTTTTTTCCCTTGCCTGAGTATTCTCTTTTCACTGCCAAAAATAAAATTAAACCATCTAGTGTTCAACGAAATAACAACACAATGTCAAATACAGGTAGCCTAATCAAATAATGAACATCCAATCCCATTAACCGTTACTCTTTCGCGGGAATTCCACTGAGTATGTAGCCTAACGTAGCTGCCTCTCATTCCGTTTTCTCGAAAATGGATAAATGATTAAAAAAAGTCCAAAGAGACACAACAGCTCTACTGGTAGTACTGCTACTTCTAGCAGTACTGCACCTGTTGGCGACAGAAGTTGTTCTGCTTCCATGAGCACATCCAATACCAGCATCAGTAATTCTAAATTTGTTGTTAGCCCAGCTAGCATGGAGACTGAAATTTGTGAATTTGATGCAGTCGAAGAGCTACTGCCTCCTTACCCGGGAAATTACCTGACAACAGACAGGGAAGTTGGACCATCGAAGAGGCGCAAATACGATGAGAACTACATTGATTTGGGGTTCACTTATATTGGGAGTGGTGCTTTTCTTCATCCACAGTGTGTTATATGTGCAAAAGTACTACCTCACAACTCAATGAAACCATCACTCTTGTGCAAACTTTTTAGAAACAAAACATGGCAATTTGAAAAATCAGCCACGGGAGTTTTTTGAGTAAAAATTAATACGACATTCGAGTAGTAAGACATGTATAAAAGCAACAGAAACCATTAATAAGAAGGTGCTTACAGTTGAAGTCAGAAGTTTACATACACTTAGGTTGAAGTCATGAAAACTCGTTTTTCAAACACTCTTCACAAATTTCTTGTTAACAAACTATAGTTTTGGCAAGTCAGTTAGGACATCTACTTCGTGCATGACACCAGTAGTTTTTCCAACAATTGTTTACAGACATATTATTTCACTTATAATTCACTGTATCACAATTCCAGTGGGTCAGAAGTTTACATACACTAAGTTGACTGTGCCTTTAAACAGCTTGGAAAATTCCAGAAAATGATGACATGGCTTTAGAAGCTTCTGATAGGCTAATTGACATCCTTTGAGTCAGTTGGAGGTGTACCTGTGGATGTATTTCAAGGCCTACATTCAAACTCGGTGCCTCTGCTTGACATCATGGGAAAATCAAAAGAAATCAGCTAAGACCTCAGAAACAAAATTGTAGACCTCCACATGTCTGGTTCATCCTTGGGAGCAATTTCCAAATGCCTGAAGGTATCACGTTCATCTGTACAAACAATGGTATGCAAGTATAAACACCATGGGACCACATAGCCGTCATTCCGCTCAGGAAGGAGACGCGTTCTGTCTCCTAGAGATGAACGTACATTGGTGCGAAAAGTGCAACTCAATCACAGAAAAACAGCAAAGGATCTTGTGAAGTTAATTAAGGAAAAAGGTACAAAATTATCTATATCCACAGTAAAACAAGTCCTATATCGACACAACCTGAAAGGCCGCTAAGCAAGGAAGAAGCCACTGCTCCAAAACCGCCATAAAAAAATGACTATGGTTTGCAACTGCACATGGGGACAAAGATTGTACTTTTTGGAGAGATGTCCTCTGGTCTAGAGGTCGACCGATTATGATTTTTCAACGCCGATACCGATTATTGGAGGGCCAAAAAAGCCGATACCGATTAATTGGACAATTTTTTTGTTTATTTATTTATTTGTAATAATGACAATTACAACAATACTGAATGAACACTTATTTTAACTTAATATAATACATAAATAAAATCAATTTTGCCTCAAGTATATAATGAAACATGTTCAATTTGGTTTAAATAATGCAAAAACAAAGTGTTGGAGAAGAAAGTAAAAGTGCAATATGTGCTATGTAAGAAAGCTAATGTTTCAGTTCCTTGCTCAGAACATGAGAACATATTAAAGCTGGTGGTTCCTTTTAACATGAGTCTTCAATATTCCCAGGTAAGAAGTTTTAGGTTGTAGTTATTATAGGACTATTTCCCTCTATACCATTTGTATTTCATTAACCTTTGACTCTTGGATGTTCTTATAGGTACTTTAGTATTGCCAGTGTAACAGTATAGCTTCCGTCCCTCTCCTCACTCCTCCCTGGCCTCGAACCAGCAACACAACGACAACAGCCACCATCGAAGCAGCGTTACCCATGCAGAGCAAGGGGAACAACTACTAGAAGGCTCAGAGCGAGTGACGTTTGAAACGCTATTAGCGCGCGCTAACTAGCTAGCCATTTCACATCGGTTACACCAGCCTCAACTCGGGAGTTGATAGGCTTGAAGTCATAAACAGCGCAATGCTTGACGCACAACGAAGAGCTGCTGGCAAAATGCCTGAAAGTGCTGTTTGAATGAATGTTTACCCACCTGCTTCTGCCTACCACCGCTCAGTCAGATACTTAGATACTTGTATGCTTGTATGCTCAGTCAGATTATATGCAACGCAGGACACGCTAGATAATATCTAGTAATATCATCAACCATGTGTAGTTAACTAGTGATTATGATTGATTGTTTTTTATAAGATAAGTTTAATGCTAGCTAGCAACTTACCTTGGCTTACTGCATTCACGTAGCAGGCAGTCTCCTTGTGGAGTGCAATGAGAGAGAGGCAGGTCGTTATTGCGTTGGACAAGTTAACTGTAAGACATGCAAGACTGGATCCCCCGAGCTGACAAGGTGAAAATCTGTCGTTTTGCCCCTGAACAAGGCAGTTAACCCACCGTTCCTAGGCCGTCATTGAAAATAAGAATGTGTTCTTAACTGACTTGCCTAATTAAATAAAGGTATAAAAAATATTTTAAAATACATATTTCCAATTGTTATGAAAACTTGAAATCGGCCCTAATTAATCGACCATTCCGATTAATCGGTCGACCTCTACTCTGGTCTAATGAAACACAAATAGAACTGTTTGGCAATAATGACCATCGTTATGTTTGGAGTAAAAAGGGGGAGGCTTGGAAGCCGAAGAACACCATCCCAACCGTGAAGCATGGGGGTGGCAGCATCATGTTGTGGGTGTGTTTTGCTGCAGGAGGGACTGGTGCACTTCACAACATAGATGGCATCATGAGGTAGGAACATTATCTGGATATAGACAAATCCACTAATTTGTATGCTTGTCCACATACTTTAGTATATACAATTTAAATAATTCAAATACTGAGAAATATTCTACGCAATTTTCTGGGGTGAAGATTATATTATTTTATACTAAAACAATTGCTCTGAGAAAGAGATTTTGATCAACAAGGAAGATTTTTCTCAAAAGAGTAGGGGTGAAAATCATTGACACCCCTAAAGATTCTTATAACTGAAATAGCCAAAAGTTTAGTATTTGGTCCCATATTCCTGGAATTCAATAGTTACATCAAGCTTGTGACTCTACAAACTTGTTGGATGCATTTCAGTTTGTTTTGGTTGTGTTTTCAGATTATTTTGTGCCCAATAGAATGATAAATAATATATTGTGTCATTTTGGAGACACTTCTATTGTAAATAATAACAGAATATGTTTCTAAGCACTTCTACATTAATGTCGATGCTACCATAATTATGGATAATCCTGAATTAATCGTGAATAATGATGAAAGTTACAGAGGGTCAAAGATCATAATAGTGAGAGGTCAGCGTGACTTGAATTAATATCCATGGGGCAACCATTGTAACACTCTGACATATTAAGCAATACACACAGGGCCTATTCTCAATTAGATTTGCTCAACTCCTCCATCCTCTGTCCTCTCTCGCCTCCTTTTGAAAACGGTCAAGGGTAATCAGCTGTAAGGAGAGGGAACATGGACGAAAATGCGCTTGTATGAAATGAGATTCTGCTTCTCCACTCGCACGTATCAGACAAATGTCGTTTGTAGGTGTGGATCTCAAAATAAATGTGTAAAGTGCTTAAAACAAATTAAGTTAGTTGTGCACAACACTTTATAGATAAAAACAATATGCTACTTATTGTTTTAAACGTGTGCATGCTTTCTCCTCTGACAAAACAAAAGCTGAATCAAAGGGGGTGTGGCAGATTTCAAAACACTTCCGCGAAGGACTCAGGTAGGGTATACATGACCGTCCTCGATGAAAAGTGGCTTTTGAGGAGCGGAGGGCCTTTTCTCATTTGGACAAGTCTATCCTCCGCCATCTCTCCTCCGTCCTTTCTCCTCTGTGACCTAGAAAACAATAAGTGGTCGAGTGGTTGAGGATAGTGCCAATTCGTTATTAGGCAAATGTTTGATGGTCCTCCCCTCATCGATAGCCTCCTTTTGGCGAGGAAGTACAATTGTACAGTGGTAGAAAATATACCCAACTGTCATACTTTAATAAAAAAAAGTAAAGATACCTTAATAAAAAATGACTCAAGTAAAAGTCAACCCGGTAAAATTCTACTTGAGTAAAAGTAAAAAAATATTTGGTTTAAAATATACTTAAGTATCAAAAGTATAAATCATTTCAAATTCCTTATATTAAGCAAACCAAATGGCACCATTTTCTTGTTTTTTTAATTTACGGAAAGCCAGGTGCACACTCCAACTCAGACATCATTTACAAACAAAGCATTTGAGTTTAGTGAGTCCGCCAGATCAGAGGCAATAGGGATGACCAGTTCAGTTGATAAGTGAGTGAATTTAACTATTTTCCTGTCCTGCTATGCATTCAAAATGTAACAAGTACTTTTGGGTGTCAAAGAAAATGTATGGAGTAAAAAGTACAATATTTTCTTTAGGAATGTAGTGAAGTAAAAGTAGTCAAATATATAAATAGTAAACTACAGATTCCCCAAAAACGACTTGAGTAGTACTTTAAAATATTTTTACTTAAGTACTTTACACCACTGCAAGTGTATGCTACCTGAGTCCTTCACCGAAAAGTTTGGAAATCTGCCACACCCTCTTTGAATAAGCTACTGTTTTCTCAAAGGAGAAAGCTGATTGAGGCACAATACAAAAGCAACCGACTCCATGTTTTGCAATATAACCATGCAGTCATTTCCGTCAACCTCTGTACTCTACAGTGACAAGTTCACCAGCAGCGACTGAATTTAGAGCAAAACTATCTGGATAGTGCTGCCACCCTCAGGAGAGATACTGCAATGGCAGACTACATAAGGAGCAAGGTGTCTGTGAAAGCCCCTCGATACTGCAGTTTGTCATGAAATAGTGTCAACCCATCCATAAGAGAAGAGCAGCGACCAACCTGAGTGACTTTCTCAGTGACCCCGTGTGTGCGGTCCATTAGTTTACAGGGGGCGATGATGTCAATCTCTGCAGATGGGAGGGCCACCAGGGGGTCTGGCCTGTTGTCCAGTGGGTTGAGCTGGGTCACGTGACTTAAGGTCCGGAAGCGGATGAGGTTCGGGTCAGACGTGGAGTCAGATGTAACATTATGCAGACTGGACTTCATTCCGCCTGAGAAGGAATAAATATAGATGGATATTTAATTGCCTGTGACTTAAGAGTTGAATGTGCTGAGTACAAGATACAGTATAAGGAGATATTGAACAGATGGAACATAAATGTAAGACAAGCATTAATCAATTACATGTTCTTTGATCCTAAAATTTTGTTATGCCACCCGCGCCCCAAACCTCCTTCGTGTGTCCCATACATGTCCTCTACCTGCCCCTGTCCCTGTCCTTGCCACCATGCACATCCGTATCTCTGTCTCCTGCCCATGACCCCTATCCCCTGTCCCGATCTTGCCCTCTACCTGTGCTGCTGGGCCGCGTCTGGAGCTTCCCGTGCCAGCTGGACCGTCCCCTGCGAGTCTTGATGCCATCCACAGATGAGGCGTGCAGCGGGCTGCAGAGGCTCTCATAGGAGCGGCTGGGCATCACGCTGCAGTTGGAGCCACAGTCCTCGTCCACCCAGAGGCAGTGCAGCCTGGGGGAGGACTGGGAGAAGCCCATGGCCAGGGACAGGGCTTGAGGGGCATCCGAGGGGTCCCCGGTGGGAGAGACAGGGTCACCTATAAACATGCCATTTAGCAGACATTTTTATCCAAAGCAACTTACAATGAGTGCATATATTTTTGTATTTGACCGCAGTGAGAATCAAGCCCACAAGCATGTTGTTGCTAGCATGATGCTTTTGCCAACTGAGCCATACAGGACTACTCACCTCCCAGCAAGGCCCTCTGGTCTTCGTCCCAGAGTAGTACCCCGGTGCCCCCCAGCCGCCGGCGCTCTGGCAGGGACAGCAGCTTGTCCAGGGCTACAGACTCATGCCCCAGGGCAGAGAAGTCCCGCTGGTGGCCCAGCTCGGTGTCATCCTCCAGGGAATGTTTACTGTTGCTGAGGGAGCGGAGCAGGGCGGAGGGCAGACGGAACCTATGCCGACGTGCTGCAGGTCAGAGGGGAAAGGTCAGAGGGAAAAGGAGATAGGTTTCTGACTACGTTACACACCGCACCAACATCATTAGTAAAACAATGACATAATTAATTACTACACTCTTAGAAAAAAAGGTACTGAATTGTACTTAAAGGGGTACAAACGCATGTGACTGTAGTGGTACCCTGTGTCCATTGTGCCATTAGTTATAGGTACATAATTGTACCCAGTTTGAGGTTAAAAGTTTGTTCCTTTATTAATTTTTTAAAATAAGAACTAAATATATTTTTTTGTGGATTTTTCCTTCCTCTATGGGATCGGGATCGGTGGGACGGTTGAGCTAATGTAGGCTAATGTGATTAGCATGAGGTTGTAAGTAACAAAATAATTCCCAGGACATAGACATATCTGAAACAGGCAGAAAGCTTAAATTCTTGTTAATCTAACTGCACTGTCCAATTTACAGGAGCTATTATAGTGAAATAACACCATGCTATTGTTTGAGGAGAGTGCACAATTATGAACTTGACATTGTATTAATCGTGTACAACATTTTGAACAGATATACAATGGATCAGTCAAAAACTTTGCCCGTGCATTGCTGCCATCTAGTGGCCAAAATATAAATTGTCCTTGGGCTGGAATAATACATTATGGCCTTTCTCTTGCATTTCAAATAATAATAAACACATGTTTTTTTCTTTATATTATCTTTTACCAGATCTAATGTGTTAAATTCTCCTACATTAATTTCACATCTCTACAAATGTCAAAGTGTTTCCTTAAAAAGGTATCATGAATATGCATATCCTTGCTTCAGGTCCTGAGCTACAGACAGTTAGATTTGGGTATGTCATTTCAGGCGAAAATTGAAAAAAAGGGTCAGATCCTCTTTGTTATCTCTTATGTAAGCCTTTATAAAGACTTCAGAACTGAAAGCCAAAAAGCTCAACTTTTAATTAACATAAACAGAGACCACTTAAACACTTCCATTCACAGGTGGCCAAAAAGAACTAACTGAAACTAAGCCAAACTAAGCCACGCCACAAACAAACTAAGCCACGCCTCCAATGATTGTACAAAAATGTACCATTTTACACAGTACATTATCCACACATACCGGAATTGGTACCGAACAGTACCATGTGAGATCATATGTGTACCTCTGGAGGTGCATGATATGTATTTCTATCTTCTTGTACCCAAGAGAAAAATACTGTACCCTAAAAACTCTGGACCCCATTCATCACCTCAATCTCTTCCTGACTTACTATAACTAGATTTTTTTAAGGTTTTCCACACAGAGGATCTTCTTTGTTTACCTAGGGGAAGCCAGGGGATGGGCAGCTTGTTGAGCTCTCTGGTCGGGGAGCTGGGAATAGGCGGATCAGTGGGCAGCTCAAAGTTGAGGATGAACATGATCACCAAGCCATCCTCATTCTTCACTGGCACCACATCAATTTTACAGGAGAAACACATACCTGAACACAGAGACACACACACATCACCACCAAAGTGAGAAAACACCTGTATTTTAAAGCACATGAATGCATACCAAAGTTCTCCTCTAGAGAGAGACACACAACAGCAGAGGAAAGCTGCAGAGATCAGCCAGGGAGTGGCCAACTGGGAAAAAACTGGTTGAATCAATGTTGTTTCCACGTCATAAAAAAATTATCAATGTGATGGCGTTGAATCAACGTGGAAAACTGATTGGATTTGCAAAAAGTCATCAACTTAAGGGCATTTCGTATTTTTGTCCTACAACTTTGAACCTAAATTCAATGAGATGATTATATCTTTTGTTGATTTCACATTGAATTCAACAAAAATGAATGATCTGCTGTTATCATTCAATATTCAGGATAGTATTGTAATAGGCTCCATAATAACATAAACACAGGCTTTTGATGAAATTTGCAGAGAGAGATAGGCACTGACTCCTCCACATCATCTACCTGGCAGAGAGCTACAGCTATGCCAGGAGCCAAATCAATCCGGCTTCCCTCTGGAGAATGAGAGAGAGAGAGGTCACTGACTGACTGTGGAGGGATGGGGAGGAGGTAGCCAGATAACAGGTTAGCAGGAAGGACACATAGGACAGGCCTGACAGGGACAGTAGGAATATACTGTATCATCATCCCCTCCCGGATTAGAGCTCTAACATGGCCCCTTATTCTGCCTAATTCATCTCATTGAAATCACACAGTCATCTACTGCACTGCAAAACCATCTGCTACTGAACACTTTGTTCCGGGACGCACCACATCCTAAATCTATACAGATTTATATGCACATTGGTTTAGTCACCTTTTACATGTGGAGCACACCTGAGAACACTTCAATTGCTAGATATAATAGCAATGATGACTCTATCCAAAACTGAGTGAAGGTCTACAAAGGACTTTACTGAAATCATTTGTTGGAATTATAAGTGTCCATGTAGAAAAAATGACCTAAATACACTTTTAAGACTACTGGTAAAACATTTTTAAATAAACATTGGAATAATGTATGTCAAATGTTCTGTACCTGCAGGGGATCAGTATTTTACAAAGAGCCAAGGACAATTATCAGGAGCAATATGGAAACTGGATCATACTTCTCATGAAGACCACAAGCACCATATAAACCAAAATAAATGATATGATTATATCCCCCCTCCCCATCTCTCTTTTTCTCTCTCCATCTGTTTTTTTCTCTCCCCGTCAGTCTCCCCCCTTCTCTTTCTTTTTTCCACCCTACCTCTCCCTCATCACAAACTCTGAATTACTCATTGGAGATTTCTCTCTCTCGTTCTCTTCATGAAATATTTACATATTAGCCTGAGGAGAGAGCTGAACTATTGATCTGTCTGTTCCTCCACTATTTCATCTCTGTCTGCAATAACACAGGCAGGCTGTGGACAGCAGAGTTGTTCAAACCGTTTAAAACTTCGCCAAGACCAGAGATGAGAGATGCCTGACACAATGATGGATATACATGTTATTTATTTATCTGCTATTTTACCAGGTAAGTTGACTGAGAACACATTCTCATTTGCAGCAACGACCTGGGGAATAGTTACAGGGGAGAGGAGGGGGATGAATTAGCCAATTTTAAATTGGGGATTATTAGGTGACCGTGATGGTTTGTGGGCTAGATTTGGGATTTTAGCCAGGACACCGGGCTTAACACCCCTACTCTTACGATAAGTGCCATGGGATCTTTTAATGACCTCAGAGAGTCAGGACACCCGTTTAACGTCCCATCCGAAAGACCGCACCCTATGTTAGACTCAGCCAATAATACTGCTCATCTAGCCTGCCTGAATGCATATCATTAAATGATGGAGGAACAATGACAAATCAATGACAGACAGCTCTTGCATTCCAGCAGTGCCCAACTCAGATAAGCAGCTGAGAATGAGTCCGTCTGATATACACTACCGTTCAAAAGTTTGGGGTCACTTAGAAATTCCCTCATGTTTGAAAGAAAAGCACAATTTTGGTCCATTAAAATAACATTAAATTGATCAGAAATACAGTGTAGACATTGTTAATGTTGTAAGTGACTATTGTAGCTGAAAACAGCTGATTTTTAATGGAATATCTACATAGGCATACAGAGGCCCATTATCAGCAACCATCACTTCTGTTTTCCAATGGCACGTTGGGTTAGCTAATCCAAGTTCATAATTTTAAAAGGCTAATTGATCATTAGAAGACCCTTTTGCAATTATGTTAGCACGGCTGACTGTTGGTCTGATTAAAGAAGCAATAAAACTGGCCTTCTTTAGACTAGTTGAGTATCTGGAGCATCAGCATTTGTGGGTTCAATTACAGGCTCAAAATGGCCAGAAACAAAGACTTTCTAATGAAACTCGTCAGTCTATTCTTGTTCTGCGAAATGAAGGTTATTCTAACGTGAGAAACTACCAAGATCTCGTTCAACGTTGTGTATCTTCACAGAACAGCGCAAACTGGCACTAACCAGAACAGAAAGAGGAGTGGAAGGCCCCGGTGCACAACTGAGCAAGAGGACAAGTACATTAGAGTGTCTAGTTTGAGAAACAGACACCTCACAAGTCCTCAACTGGCAGCTTCATTAAATGGTACCCGCAAAACACCAGTCTCAACTTCAGCAGTGAAGAAGCGACTCCGGGATGCTGGCCTTCTAGACAGAGTTGCAAAGAGAAATAATATATTAAATATTCACAAAACCAAATTCATCACAAATGTGGACACTGGATTGGATCATTGACTGGGTACTAATGATTGATACTAGGTGTGGATACTGTTCATGAAGATGACACTTAAAGACCTCCAGTGATATTTGAACTTTTCCTGTTGAAAAGTGATAAACCAAGTATAAATACAGTAAAGCACACACACACTAAAGGGTATAAAAAATTTGTTTTGAGAAAAATAATGTTTTTTAGACAACTGCAAACTTCAAGGAGTATAGCATTCAAGGAGTTGGTTTGTTGGTGCCCGCTGATGTCATCGGCCTCCGGCCTTGCTTGAGGAACACTAGAGGAGCAATAGGGAGCAAAAGAGGAACCCCCCCCCATGTCATGAGGCACCTGGACCACCTATTGAAATGCCACTTGTGCCTTTTGTTAAGTGTTAAATGAGGTGAAAATGAGAGTAGGACTTTAAGGATTTGCCAGAATAGAGCTGGCTGTGGTCCTGGTCAAAAGTAATGCAGTATCTAGGGCATAGGATGCCATTTGGGATGTAACCTATCTATTAGAGTTAATGAGCCTTGGGGATAATTGGACAATTAATGCTAATAAAATACTGATTCTGCTCTCAGGGGAGAATCACCTTATTATCTGTGGAAGGAAGTCATCATTGTTCTCACTGAGGAGAATTAGAGATAGACACTAGGACGTGGGCCCTATTGGAAATAAGAAGTCCTCATCAATGTGAAGCCCCTAAAACAACAATTACTTTGTGTGAGGTTCTCTATTGAATACCTAAGAAAAGGAAAACAAGAATTCCTCTAAAACAGATTTTAAGACAGATCCACCTTTGGCCCATCCACACAATCCCACTGAAACACTGTTTCACTTCAACAATAGTCAAACAGTTAGATTTAGTTTGGATTCCGAGGATACCTTTGACCTGCTAAAAATGAAGCACCAATGACCACTGTGCCAATCATTCATTCAGAAATATACAGTTATATTAGAGCCTAAAAATAATCCCACCATCGAAATTTGGCTTTACGTGTCAAGTGAACACACATCTATGAAAAGTTAGACATGACTAATGTACACTCATAATAGCCATTCACAACGCCCTGTAAGTCATCATCACTCTACCTAATAATAACCTTAGGAGTCAGCCAATAATAGATCAGTGAGATTTACAGTGTGTGGGGTCATTCCTCACCCATAGAATATTAATCTGGTTGGTGTGAGTGTCTTACGTTTAGCCTTCCACAGTATCTTTCTAACATCACACTTTACACATCTCTGATGTTATTGATCTGCATTATATTTTACTTCACACAACATCAATTCAGGGCTGGGGATGTCAGAATTACCAGATAACCATGTAACCAACGGTTATGGATGAAGACCGTCATGAAAATAAAATAACTGTCATAACCGTTTAAATCAGTGGAGGCTCCTCAGAGGAGGAAGGGGAGGACCATCCTACTCAGTGAATTTCAGAAAAATGTAAATAGTAAAACATAAAAAGTGATCCTTTTTAGATAAAACTATACTAAATATATTCACGTCACCAAATAATTTATAAAACACACTGTTTGCAATGAAGGTCTATAGTAGCCTCAGAATCACTCTGTAAGGTAGCACCATAGTGTAACCGGAGGATAGCTAGCTTCTGTCCTCCTCTGGGTACATTGACTTCAATACAAAACCTAGGAGGCTCATGGTTCTCACCCCCTTTCCATAGACTTGCACAGTAATTATGACAACTTCCGGAGAATGTCCTCCAACCTATCAGAGCTCTTGCAGCATCAATTGACATTTTGTCCACCTAATCAAACGATCAGAGAATTAATCTAGTCCTGAAAGCATAAACTACAGCTAGCTAACACTGCAGTGTATAAAATGTGACTCAAAGAGAGCGAAAGACAATAGTTGAATAGTTTTGAACAAATTAATTTCTTTCAAAATGAAAGAGAAGCAAGAGAGATTTAATAGTATATATTTTTTTACTTTCACTTACTTAGCTAGCGTCGAATGCAGCTAGCTAGTTTAGCCTATTCAAACACCTGGCTCATACATAGTATCATTCTATGTTAGCTAGCTGGCGATGGCTATCCAACACTGGAACTCTTCCAAGTCATGGTAAGCTTTTGGTTTTATTAATTTATTGCCACCGGGGCCCGCTGGTGTAACTGCCAAATTGCTTGCTGCTGACTGTACACCGTACTGCATGACTGTAACGATTTACTAAAGTGTTAGTTCTAGTAGCTACAGTGCATTCGGAAAGTATTCAGACCCTTTGACTTTTTACACATTTTGTTACTTTACAGCCACCAAGACTCTTCTTAGGGTAATTGGGGGAGAAGGGCCTTGGTCAGGGAGGTGACCAAGAACCCGATGGTCACTCTGACAGAGTGCCAGAGTTCCACTGTGGAGATCGGAGAACCTTCCAGAAGGACAACCATCTCTGCAGCACTCCACCAATCAGGCCTTTACGGTAGAGTGGTCAGACGGAAGCCAGCCCTCAGTAAAAGGCACATGACAGCCTGCTTGGAGTTTGCCAAAAGGCACCGAATGGACTCCCAGACCATGAAAAACAAGATTCTCTGATGAAACCAAGATTGAACTCTTTGGCCTGACTGCCAAGCGTCACATCTGGAGGAAACCAGGCACCGTTCATCACCTGGCCAATACCATCCCTACGGTGAAGCATGGTGGTAGCATCATACTGTGGGAATGTTTTTCAGTGGCAGGGACTGGGAGACTAGATGGGATCAAGGGATGGGATCAAGGGAAAGATGAACGGAGCAAAGTACAGAGAGATCCTTGATCCCTGCTCCAGAGTGGTTAGCACCTCCGACTGGAGCGAAGGTTCACCTTTCAACGGGACAAAGACCCTAAGCACACAGCCAAGACAACGCAGGAGCGGCTTCGGGACAAGTCTCTGAATGTCCTTGAGTGGCCTAGCCAGAGCCCGGACTTGAACCCGATTGAACATCTCTGGAGAGACCTGAGAATAGCTGTGCAGCGACGCTCTCCCTCCAACCTGACAGAGCTTGAGAGGATCTGCAGAGAAGAATGGGAGAAACTCCCCAAATACAGGTGTGCCAAGCTTGTAGCGTTATACCCAAGAAGACTCACGGCTGTAATCGCTGCCAAGGTGCTTCAACAAAATACTGAGTAAAGGGTCTGAAAACTTATGTAAATATGATGTTTCAGTTTTAGATTTTTTTATACATTTGAAAAAAATTCCAAAAAACTGTTTTTGCATTGTCATTATGGGGTATTGTATGAATATTGATGAGGGGAAAAAACTATTTCATCAATTTTAGAATAAGGCAGTAACATAACAAAAATGTGGAAAAAGTGAAGGGGTCTGAATTATTTCCTAATGTATACAATTGAGCACCAAGCAATGCAATCTCCATAGACAAACATTGTCCGTAGAATGGCATTACTGAATTTCAGTGATTTTCAACTTGGCAGCGTCATAGGATGCCACTTTCCTTCAAATATCTGCCCTGCTAGAACTGCCCCAGTCAACTGTAAGTGTTGTTATTGTGAAGGGGAAATGTCTAGGAGCAACAACTGTTCAGCCGCGAGGATATAGGCAACACAAGCTCACAGTACAGGACAGCCGAGTGGTCCTTCCACATATTTTCCCCAATTTCGCACTAATGCAATTCCACAAAATATACAACATGCATAGCAGCAGATTAGCAAAAAAATGTAATAGCACATTATCCAAACATGTTGTCGCATAGAAGTCTTTAGCCTAGCGTATTTACTTCACACAAAGTCGCAATAAATTCAAAGCACGCGCATAATTGACACTGCCGGACTGCACACACAACCCGAACGCAGTTAATAAACTCTACAGGAAACCTCTACAGTATAGCCTATAAAATAACATTTACCTCTTTGAGCTGTTATTGTGACTCTTCAGACAGTCACACATTTTATAGGACAATGCACAATTCACTTCATAAGCATCTAAGTCACAGACATGAAGTCTGTGAGGAGAGCCAGCTCTCCTGTCCTAGATTCAAGGCTATTTCCCTATCCAATCCCAATACCACTGAAACACAAAATGCAGATTCCTGTCTCACATGAAAATTCCTAACTTTATTCTGTAATCCATAGGTTGTAATGCATTATCAAAGCACGTCTCTCGCCTATGCATGTCAAAACACAGCTATATCAATTTCCCCGCTGTCTCGTCCTTGCTGCCCATGAGAGCTTCACTAGAGAATGTGTGAATAACAAACGGTTTGAGAGTAGATATGGATATGTTTAAAACAGAGTTGGTCCTCGTTAAGAATAAGATACCTTCCCACTAGGCACAGACATCAGTTCAACGTTGGTTCAATGTAATTTCATTGAAATGCCATGTGAACAACGTTGTTTACACCAGTGTGTGACCAGTGGGTTGATATTTAAACTATTTCCACTCTTCATCTTCATCTACAGTATCTGTATAATCATCAGCAAGATTTTTGCCAAATATAGGAGGTATTCTGTCTCGAGGTGCGCTTTATGTGTCCTGAGCGTGCTTTGTGTCGAGATAACCTGCTGCTGGAATGCGCTGAATTAATAGAGGAATGTGATATCGCTCTGAATTTATGAACGGCCTGTCTCGCAATTCACAACAATGTCATTCGTGAGAAAAGATACTCTATCATTACTAAATATTAGTTGAATTTGCTCTGAAATCTTTACATAGTGGCGCGGCCAAGCCGACAAGGTGGCACAGCACCCATCTCGAGAGAGCTGACGCTTAAACCGATTAGTAAAAACCTAATACTGACCATTACCTTAACCAAACCCTCAACCCTGACCCTAACCCTAATTTTATAAATTCTGAAATGAAATATAGATTTGGGCGTGTGTCTTTATAGCCATTGAGAATTGAACCTCTGCATTTTTTGAGCTTCGACGCTGCCATTGGACATGACTCAACACAACCGCAACACAGGCAGTATAGCAGCTTTCACTGATTTAAAAGGAAGCATTCCCTCCCTGTCTGATGACAATGCCGGATGCCCCCCTGGCTGTAGTGTAGCAGAGACGTGATTTGGGGAGAACCCTGGCATTGTGACCATATTGGTTTTGAATGGGCACTTCCGATTTTTGCGGGATAAATATGAATTATTTTCGGTATTGAACCTTGGTGGATTTTCAGGAAAATATGAATCCCTATATGTCTATATGTCTATGCAACTTTATTTTGTTTTACACAAAATGGTCTCAAATGTTTAAAAACACCCTCCACGGCATTCAGCGTGTTTATTATGAAGCTGAATGTCAAAACGGTCAAGTGAACCAAAGAGAGTAATTAAGGGGAGAGACTGGGGAGCTCAGCTCATCATCAGACCTAAATCTAAAAAGGTCTCCCAGGCCTCTCTCTCTCTCTCTCCCCCGCTCTCCCTGCCTTCCGCAGGTCTTGGAATGGGAGTGAGATTCTAGAGTTACGTTCGGGACAGGATGGGACAAAATCGGGCAGCATAGGAATAGTTATAAACTGAGGGGGCAGAGAGGTTAGAAATAGAGAGGTTAGAAATATGTAATGTGTGGAGCATTGCAACCAAAACAAAACTGTGTGTAGTCCAAATATAGTTTACTTAATAAAAATCAGAGCGATTTCTGCATATTGCACCTTTAATAAAACACATTTTCCACTAGGGTGGCTAATGCTACTTGAGCCAATCAGGTTGCAGCAGTCTTTGTACTGCAGTTTAACAGATGCTTGGTCCAGAAAGACAATTTCCATATGTAACAGTATTGCTTCCATCCCTTTCCTCGCCCCTACCTGGGCTCAAACCAGGGACTCTCTGCACACATCGACAACAGCCACCCTCAAAGCATCATTACCCATCGTGCCACAGCAAGGGGAACAATTTCTTCAAGGTCTCAGAGCGAGTGACATCACCAATTGAAACGCTATTAGCTGGCACCACGCTAACCATTTCACATCGGTTACACTCACCCCCCTTTTGACCTCGTCCTTTTCCGCAGCAACCAGTGATCCGGGTCACGGCACCAATGTAACAGTATAGCTTCCATTCCTGCCTGGGCTTGAACAAGGGATACTCTGCACACATTAATGACAGCCACCCTCGAAGCATCGTTACCCATCGCGCCACAAAAGCCGCAAGGGGAACAACAACTTCAAGGTCTCAGAGCGAGTGACCTCACCAATTGAAACGCTATTAGCGCGCACCCTGCTAATTAGCTAGCCATTTCACATCGGTTACACATACACTGCCACATAGAGAAGTCAGATTTGAAAATTCCTAATAACACATCAACTTTGTGCACAAAATGTCCATTCAATTATTCAAATAATTGTTGCAGAGGCAGATTATTTTACATTTTTATTATTCATCCAATGTCTGCCATGTTTTTGGATGATGTGATGATGTCGTCGCTGCTCGAGCTGCTCCCGGTGCACACTGTGTGCTAGTGTGCATGTGATGTTGGTCTGTATAAACCGGATGCAACCTGAATATAGACGGTCCATGAATCGGCGTATGCGAATGTGAATAGAACAACGGGTAGACATCTTGGATGCAGTCTCCAGTTCTTATTATACCTCAGTAGTGTATAGCCAGCTGCATACTTGTCTTCGGTCTCTCTTTATGTAGTGTTGCCTCCCTTGTCGTGATGTGTGTTTTGTCCTACATTTTTAATCCTAGCCCCTGTCCCTGCAGGAGGCCTTTGGTATGCCGTCATTGTAAATAAGAATTTGTTCTTAACTGACTTGCCTAGTTAAATAAAGGTTAAATGAAACATATCAAAATACAGTCCAGTTGGACACAGATGACATAATAGGAATAATAGTGTCACCAGCCAGCCGGTTGGGCTAGTGGAAACCCCCTGAGCAGGGGACAAACAGAGGAGCACTTAACAAAGGAAGTTATTTCAGATTACTACAAGTACACATGGGCATGGGACAGGGCTGATTTTAATCGGGACGGGACAGGAAAGTTCTGGGGTTATAGAACTGTTGCAGGATCGAGACAGCACGGAAAAGTTTTGACAGGACAAGACAGGAATTAATTTTCACTCCTGTGTCAACCTCTAATTCGGTATATCAGTCACCGGTATTCAACCATAGTGAGAACCCCTCTGATCGTTACAAAATAATGGTCTTTCCAATAGCTAACCTTAGAGTTAAGAAGAGATAGTCATTCAAACTACACTCTTTTCAAGAAGAAAATAACTGTACACTTAACACTGAAAGTAGTTTTGATATTGCAGTACGTTGAAATGTGACATTAGCCATAGTAGTAAAAAACAGTCGTTTCCCAAATCGGACTTCCGAGATTGGTTTATTTCAGTGACAAGCTAGTATAACAGAACCCCAGTTTAGAGTAGATACTGTTTTTCCCATTACAGAGGGACAATTTCATTACCCCATGCCCAGACGTAGTAATAAACAACTTACACTGCAGCCTGTGGCAGAAATTGCACTGCAGATTTATAATATATCCTGTTCTGCTCCTACTGTATGCATCTGTCAACGTATGACGTCAAAGAAATATCACTGAATCGTGACTTGTTTTGAAGGAGAACTTCAGGAAGGCTGTAAGCTACAGTATGTCTGGAAACTTCTAAATATTTTCAACTAATAAAATGCATACCAATACACCAATTCACAGGATAGCGTGAAGAACTCACTCCATGAGATATGTTTATACAACAACATCCTTTGTAAAATGTTGTAAAATGTATTTTACCCCCTTTTCGTGGTATCCAATTGTTAGTAGTTACAACTCTCATACGGGCTCGGGAGAGACCAACATAATTACAAAATTAGTGACCTAGAGGATGGACACTTTGATGGACGAGGTCAAGCCAACCAAGCCGCACTGCTTCTTAACACAGCGCACATCCAACCCGGAAGCCAGCCGCACCAATGTGTCAGAGGAAACACTGTGCACCTGGTGACCTGGTTAGCATGCACTGTGCCCGGCCCACCACAGGAGCCGCTAATGCACAATGAGACAAAGATATCCCTACCGGTCAAGTCCTCCCTAACCCGGACGACACTAGGCCAATTGCGCGTCGCCCCATGGACCTCCCGGTTGCGGCCGGCTGCAACAGAGCCTGGGCTTGAACCCAGAGTCCCTGGTGGCACAGCTAGCACTGCAATGTGTCCTAGACTACTGCGCCACCCGGGAGGGACCACAACATCCTTCTTAAGACAATAACAGTGTAAGAATATTTTTGGACGTGTAATATGTCCATAGCATTCTGATTTAGACCTGAAACAGGATCTCATTAAGTTCTGTTTAGTTGTGGTCATATGTCTATATGACACACGTTATTATCCTCATGGGGGCTTCCATCTCATACAGTAGCTAAAGAAATCGTAAGTAAGTAGCCTTAACTTGTGCGAGCCAGAACAACTATTAGGGCAGGAGCCTATCTCCTGTTTCTGTAGCATGAGGCAGCTTGACGTACAAGTACACCCCCTGGATAGGACCCTAGTCTATCGCAGGGCCTTACCTCAAATCTATCTCCTTAATGCTGAGTGCCAAGCGGATACGCATCAGGTCCCATTTTTTTATGTCTTTCATATGACTCGTCGAGGGATTGAACTCACAACCTTCAAAAAAACATACTTTTATCCAGAGCAAGCAGGGTTTAGTGCCTTGCTCAAGGGAACATGGACAGACTTTCCACCAGCTTTGGGGTTCAAACCAGCAACCTTCCCGTTACTGGCCCAACACTCTTAATTAACCTCTAGGCTACCTGTCACTGACACTCCAGCCACAAGTCCACTGAGTTGGTCAGCTGAAACAATATATGTAGGAAAAATCTATAACAAAAGTGATAGGAGGGCAAAAAAATTTAATAAGATATTAATGCAGAGCAGTTTTAATATTACTGTATGTGACAGATACATTTACAGTCTGATGTGAAGGAGGGTGATAGGAATGTTTCTAAAGAAAATTCTCATGAAGAAAATCCAGTATATCATATATCTCAACACACATAATATCAATTCAGGCAAATGCTCTCTTTGTACTGTATAGCCAATAAACTTTTCCAAGACAAGTGTGCTACTCTTAGCATAACTATAGTTTTAATTTTAAGATTATGTGTCTCTAATGTCCATGCTAATGTTTTAGATATATGTAAATTTTAATGTATTTTTGTCTGTGGTCTTTTTCATTATGTCACGGACCCCAGGAAGACTAGCTGTCGCCATTGTCGTCGGCTAATGGGGATCCTTATAAAAATCATAAATTACTTAATGGGTTTAATGCTCTGGTTTTAGTACAGGACATCATGATAACCAGGTCTTCAAATATGGATTATTGACTATGGTGATCCTACAGGAAAAGAGTGAAAGAGCCACAGTAACTAATTTCCTGTAATAATCACCAGATTGGCTTGGCCCTATCCCGATTTAACAGGATTTAGCATTTATCTTCCACTCCTAAACCAGATTAAGGTGCCATAATAATGACCCAAATAGAATTCATTACTCTCTTCCAAGTCTTCTGCTCTAATGCTAATAATGAGAGGATGGAATCTTCAGGAGTTCCAGTCCCAAATCTCTGTCTCGTGGATGGAAGGCAGCCAAAAGACATGGTGCGAAAACACGCTGCTCCCAAATTGAAAAGCCAATTACACACAAACCACAGGAGAGATAGACGACCAGTGTAATGTGCCAGTGTGTCCTTGTGCTTCATGTGGTGCCTCACACAGAGAAGCAACTAGGGAGGCATTACTACCATATCAATGTGCTTTAGCTGGGGGAGGTTGTGTAGGCACTGAAACCCAACTATAGTTACACTTCAGTACAGCTAACTAGACACTAAATATTGACTCAACATAGGATGTTAACGGAAATGATTTATCCTCTCTCTATGTACATTTGAAGTCAGAAGTTTACATACACCTTAGCCGAATACATTTAAACTCAGTTTTTTACAATTCCTGACATTTAATCCTAGTAAAAATTCCCTGTTTTAGGTCAGTTTGGATCACCACTTTATTTCAAGAATGTGAAATGTCAGAATAATAGTAGAGAGAATTATTTATTTCAGCTTTTATTTCTTTCATCACATTCCCAGTGGGTCAGAAGTTTACATACACTCAATTAGTATTTGGAAGCATTGCCTTTAAATTGTTTAACTTGGGTCAAACATTTTGGGTAGCCTTCCACAAGCTTCCCACAATAAGTTGGGTGAATTCTGGCCCATTCCTCCTGACAGAGCTGGTGTAACTGAGTCAGGTTTGTAAGGCCTCCTTGCTCGCACACCCTTTTTCAGTTCTGCCCACAAATTGTATATACGATTGAGGTCAGAGCTTTGAGATGGCCACTCCAATACCTGGACTTTGTTGTCCTTAAGCCATTTTGCCACAACTTTGGAAGTATGCTTGGGGTCATTGTCCATTTGGAAGACCCATTTGCGACCAAGCTTTAACGTCCTGACTGATGTCTTGAGATGTTGCTTCAATATATCCACGTAATTTTCCATCCTCATGATGCCATCTATGTTGTGAAGTGCACCAGTCCCTCCTGCAGCAAAGAACTCCCACAACACGATGCTGCCTCCCCCCATGCTTCACGGTTGGGATGGTGTTCTTCGGCTTGCAAGCCTCCCCCTTTTTCCTCCAAACATAACGATGGTCATTATGGCCAAACAGTTCTATTTTTGTTTCATCAAACCAGAGGACATTTCTCCAAAAAGTACGATCTTTGTCCCCAGGTGCAGTTGCAAACCGTATTCTGGCTTTTGTATGGCGGTTTTGGAGCAGTGGCTTCTTGCTTGCTGAGCGGCAGTTCAGGTTATGTCGATATAGGACTTGTTTTACTGTGGATAATATAGATACTTTTGTACCTGTTTCCTCCAGCATCTTCACAGGGCCATTTGCTGTTGTTCTGGGATTGATTTGCACTTTTTACACCAAAGTACATTCATCTCTAGGAGACAGAACGCGTCTCCTTCCCGAGTGGTATGACGGCTGCATGGTCCCATGGTGTTTATACTTGCGTACTATTGTTTGTACAGATGAACGTGGTACCTTCAGGCATTTGGAAATTGCTCCCAAGGATGAACCAGACTTGTGGAGGTCTACAATTTTTTTCTGAGGTCTTATCTGATTTCTTTTGATTTTCCCATGAAGATAGGCCTTGAAATACATCCACAGGTACACCTCCAATTGACTCAAATGATGTCATTTAGCCTATCAGAAGCTTCTAAACCCATGACATCATTTTCTGTTATTTTCCAAGCTGTTCAAAGGCGCAGTCAACATAGTGTATGTAAACTTCTGACCCACTGGAATTGTGATACAGTGAATTATAAGTGAAATAATCTCTGTGTAAACAGTTGTTGGAAAAATTACTTGTGTCATGCACAAAGTAGATGTCCTAACCGACATGCCAAAACTAGTTTGTTAACAAGAAACTTGTGGAGTGGTTGAAAAACGAGTTTTAATGACTCCAACCTAAGTGTATGTAAATTTCCGACTTCAACTGTACACAATATACTATACACAGCTGTTTTGACTTTGAGCCCAGTTTGAAAGGACAATACATCCAATAATTTACTAGAAGCACAACAATTAGCATGCATTTAATTGATTGCTACTACTTCAAACTGCTAGTAGTAATCTAAATGCAGATTGCTTTCTTAAAAATACTCATCCCAGTACAGCGAGATGAGATGTCATCATATCCAAAGTTACCTTGAGCCTCAATCATCCTGGAAGAAAGCTTTACTGTGCTGTAACTTTACACTATCATATTTCAAAGCATATTAAATTGGGCTTGTTCTACAATCCAAAGAGATTTAGGCAGCAGGGAGATGCTAACCTGAGCTTTGTTGTGCTTGAACTGGGCCCAGAAGACAGCATTCACAAAATCCGGATACATTTTGGAATAATTCCCCTGTTAGTCCTCCGCAATGTAATTCACAACAAAATCAACATTAAGCTGCTGCGACATTCTTGACAGAAAAAAAAACAATCCAATTACCCCCCCCCCACACAAAAAAGAAAAACACCCGGTGCATCTATCATTTACGGAGCATACTCTCAGGGGGTTAACTAGGATTAAACTGAGGATGTAGTGAACACCAAGGTTATCTCCATAGCCATTAGGGTATTCCAGCTATATTCTACAGTATTATCTACACCTTTAGCGAGGTCATTACTCCAATCCCCTCAAGGAGATCTCAGTCACTCAGGAACTCACTAAATGGGCACCGTATTCTGATCCTCAACATTATATGGCTCAAAGGTGTAAAATAAATACATCAGTTGCCTGCAACTTTTAAATGCAAACACATTGCAGCGTTACCAGGTTTGACACTGATTTCCGGGGATTTCCTTTCTGAGAATATGTTTACTGATTTGCGGCAGGTAGCCTAGTGGTTAGAGCATTGGGCCAGTAACTGAAAGGTTGCTAGATTGAATCCCTGAGCTGCCCCTGAACAAGGCAGTTAACCCACTGTTCCCAGGCCATCATTGTAAATAAGCATTTGTTCTTAACTGACTTGCCTAGTTATATAAAAATGTTTGTCGTCAGTATATTTGAGTTCCTGGAATGAATTAATACTCTGGTGGGTAATTCACCTGTGTTTTAATAACCTCTCATGAGAGATGAACTGTGAGGACTGAGACACACTGTGCCAAATGTTTTCTTGTTTACAAAGACCATTTCAATCTAGTCAGAGTTTAGGTATATTAGTAGGGTCTCTCACTGTGTATATGATGAGATCATCGATTCACCTGCCTGCTTGAGAGCTTGGCTGGCTATGAACTCCCTGATCTTAACTAACGAATGACTGAATCCAATGCCTATGCATGCTGTGCCACTGTTATTAAATTTACCTCAGTCTACATTGACACAGACTGTTATGCAAAAGGATTTATAATTACGAATGTATTAATCTCTCGTAAAAAATGAACACCTACGTACAGTATAAGTCTCCAGCACACAAAAAGTTAAATCTGCCCTTTACATGACACAATACTGTCTCCCGCCCCCTGCTCTGCTCCTCCTAGCCTTGAAACAGACAGAGGGCATTGTGTGTTTTAGACTCTTATGCAACCATTTGAAAATCCAGGGGTTACCTTTGGGATTTGAGAGCCATAAGTGAGTAATCGTCCTTCAAGCCATCCCCAGCTAGCACATTTGGTTCCTTGGAAGTTTTTGGTTTCACATGGGTCTGGGAACAAAGCCATATGTTTCTTGACCGGTAAAAGTGAACGTTTTTTAAACGTTCTGACAACAGAAGTGAAAATATTGCCTGTTCCGCGAACATACATTTTTAGGTTGCAGGGAGGTTCGGAGAATGTTTTACTATGGTTCCCTGAAAGTTTTCTTGGAAGGTTTTATTAACGTTCTGAGAATGGAAATGATAGGTTATTTGATGGTAATTAAATAATGTTCTGAGAACATTCTAAATGTTGTGAATGTTGTGAATAAAATGTAAAGGTTATTTGGAGGTTGTTGAATAACTTCCTTAAAACTTTCACTGAATGTTTCAATAAGACTTTTAATAACACTGTTAGCTTAGTTTGGGTTCACTTTTTTCAACTCCAAGCACAGATAGGACACATGGAAATGAATTTGCTTAAGCTGGGTGTTCACGAGTTTGGCCCCGATTAAGCTGTGCCAGACAGGTTTTGGAGATCGGAAACAAAATCCCCATGTCGTTGCCTACTCGGGGTAAGCAGCCGTTCCCAACGCTTGTTTAATGTGAGCGGATCAGAGACGCAATCTGAGGGCTACCGATCAGGTCTTTGTGCAGTCCCAGACGTCCAGATATTTTCAAACACTTGATTTTATCTGAACTAAATCTGCAATGCTCTTGTAGTGTGAGATATGCAGCGACAAGATTTGAGAACGGTGATCAGCAACAGCCAATTAGAGCTCTCCAGAGGAGGAGCTAGTGAGATGACATTGTATCACATCACCCAGAATGTGTAGTCTCGAGCAGGAGCAATGACCAGTACTAGTATGCGTTTGTACTTGCCATAGTGTCAAATCGTTACAGCTCTGACAAGCTATTTACACACAATGTTATTGAACTCAAAATGTATTGGCTAGATATTTCAACTCATTATGGCAAGCGTGAATGTCTGACTGAAAATGTTTATGAGGCTGCTTTGAGACAATGCTCATTCTAGCTATCTAGTCACATCACATCTTTGTTGTAATGAGACAGCGTCGTATCGAGAATCATCACGACCAAGTGAAGAATCTTTTAGTGTGTGATGCCCCGTCTGTGCCACTACGTTTTCAAGACAAAAAAAACTACAGGAAAGATGGTTGTTATGTGAGAGGCTCACCAATGTTAGGATTTTAAAAGTTGTGTTGTGTCCACCTGGCATTAGGCATGCAAACACATTTATTTTATTGTGTCACAGCATCACTGAAATTTAAACCTATGATCTTCTGTTCTCTATTCATGGAATTAGTCCACTGCGCCACCAGGATGGAGCTAGCATGCAGTATTTTTTAAACTCACACAAAGCTGTTAATTTTTGTCTATTCAAACTGACCCCATTTTAAAGAGAACAAGCATTCATTAAGATCGGGTGTGGCCAATTAGTGGGCGTGGCCAACACACCTGAACACACTTAACAAGATAGAGGATAGAGAGAGTTTAGTTGACTCTGAGAACGGAATGTATGTTTTTAAATAATATTCTAAGAAAGTTATTTAAATGTTACTTATGTTTTCTTGTGTTTTTTATGGTACCCTAGCGGTTAGGAGCGCTGGTTTGAATCCCCGAGCAGACTAGGTGAAAAATTGGTCGATGTGCCCTTGAGCAAGGCACTTAACCCTAATTGCTCCTGTAAGTCGCTCTGGATAAGGTCGGCTGCTAAATGACTAAAATGTACTGTAAATATAAACATTGCTTTAAATTGATGAACCATGAGGAAAACTGTGGGAAACATTATGCTGAAGTACTGATATTCTCACAGAAGAACGTTTTTTCATAACATTATCAGAACAATTTGAGAACATTACTTTAAATAGAACCATGAATAAACCTGTAGGAAACGTTATGCTGAAGTATTGAAATTCCCACAGAAGAATGTTGTTTCATAACATTCTCTGAGCTATTGGAGAACATTCCCCATGTCAAACCATTTGGAGAACGTTCCTAGAACATTACAAAAAATGTAACCATGTTTGAACTTTTAGGAAACATTCTGTTTAAAGTTTAAAAAAAACATTATTTTGTCAAGTTCCTTAAATGTGCTGAGAATGTCCCAAAGACAAGCAACTATCCTGCACCATAGGACAACCACGCTCCCACCAAGCTCTAAGAAACATATGGTTCACTGAATGTTATGAGTGAGCTGGGTCACAACTCATTGTCTTTTGTTACTATTGTTTTGATTACGCTATTCCCACCTGCCCTGTGTGTGTGTGTGTGTGTGTGTGTGTGTGTGTGTGTGTGTGTGCTGTGTTTCTGAGTGTAGGACGCATCATGTCCATTTAGAGTACAGTGGAGAGGCATGAGGCAGGCACTGAAGAGAGCAATCAAGATGTCATAAAAACACTATCTATAGTTCATTGCTTTCCTATCTCTTCTTGTAATTGGCACAGCTGTGTGCTGGAGCTGTGTGCTATGTGGTCCTTATGACAGAGCATTCAAGTAAAGTGTTACTAAACTAGGATTAACCAATACCCAAAGCCTTTATAAGGATCTCATTATCTCAATAAAAGCATCTGGCATTACCTAAAAAGAAAGATTAAACACTGATGAATGAAATACTTTATAACCACTATTCCTATGTGTTTTTATGTTTAAAAATAAAATGAGAGCCATGCTGAAGCCTTGGCGGGCTGTGCCGGGTCGGGTCGTACCATTTTTGGCGTAGAGGGAGATCTCCACCTTCCTCTCCTCGGAGCCCAGCAGAGCCTTGGCCATTTGGGCCACGGCAGGCCTCTTGGTGTGCGGCCCGTACAGGAAGCTGCAGGTGCACGGCTTCTGCATGACCTCAGCGCGTGTGTAGCCGCACATGCCACAGAAGGCGTCGTTACAGAAGATGATGGCGCAGTTCTCCACGCGAGCATTGGCGATGATGAACTTGCGATCTGAGGAGGGAGGGAGTAATAGATCAATATTGTTTTAATCTAAAGAGTCATTGCAATTTGTCATCACATATAATACAGTCTACTACAGTTCAATCTAGTACAGGCTTCAGTGAATGAGTCAGAATACAATCAGACATTTTATTAAATAGTTTGAGGAATGATCTTCGGATCCAGATGGGGCAACTTGTCCCCCTGGCAATCTAATGTAAGTTAATGGTACCTAAATTAGCATTTTCCAAATTATGTCCAAATCATATTCAAGTAACATCGTGGAATTACAAAGTCATTTTTTCAGATACTTTAGGATGATTTGGACATGAGATGGTGCGACAATTATTAATAGTGAAATATGCAATACCATTTTGTTTAAATATTTGATTTATTTAATTAAAATAAGACACATAGACTTTAGCCTTTAAGAATTAATTATACATTTAAAAAATAGATTTTAAACACTAATCTTCAGGGGGGCAGTTACCCACAGTACTTGGGAAAACTGCCCTTTTGTAAAATTAAGATTTCATTAAATAACTAATGCATTCGGAAAGTATTCAGACCCCTTGACTTTTTCCACATTTTTTAATGTTACATCCTTATTCTAAAATGGATAGTTTTCCCCCCCCTCATCAATCTACATACATACCCCATAATGACAAAGCTAAAACAGGTTTTTAGGAATGTTTGCAAATGTATTAAAAATACAAAACTAAAAAACTCACATTCGCATAAGTATTCAGACCCCTACTCAGTACTTTGTTGAAGCACCTTTGGCAGCGATTACAGCCTAGAGTCTTCTTGGGTATGACACTACAAGCTTGGCACACCTATATTTGGGGAGCTTCTCCCATTCTTCTCTGCACATCCTCTCAAGCTCTGTCATGTTGGATGGGGACTGTCGCTGCACAGCTATTTTCAGGTCTCTCCAGAGACGTTCGATCGGGTTCAAGGGCTCCGGCTGGGCCACTCAAGGACATTCAGAGATTTGTCCCGAAGCCACTCCTGCGTGGGCTTGGCTGTGTGCTTAGGGTCTTGGTCCTGATAGAAGGTGAACCTTGGCTCCAGTCGGAAGTCCTGAGCCCTCTGGAAGAGGTTTTCATCAAGGATCTCTCTGTACTTTGCTCTGTTCATCTTTCCCTCGATCCTGACTAGTCTCCCAGTCCCTGCTGCTGAAAAACATCCCCACATCATGATGCTGCTACTTACTTGTTAGATATGACTGCATGGTCGGAACTAGAAACACAAGCATTTCGCTACACTCGCATTAACATCTGCTAACCATGTGTATGTGACAAATACAATTTGATTTGACCATGCTTCACCGTAGGGATTGTGCCAGGTTTCCTCCAGACGAGACGCTTGGCATTCAGGCCAAAGAGTTCAATCTTGGTTTCATCAGACCAGAAAATCTTGTTTCTCGTGGTTTGAGAGTCCTTTAGGTGCCTTTTGGCAAACTCCAAGTGGGCCGTCATTTGCCTTTTACTGAGGTGGCTCGGTGGAGGCCTGATTGGTAGAGTGCTACAGAGATGGTTGTCCTTCTGGAAGGTTCTCCCATCTCCACAGAGGAACTCTGGAGCTTTGTCAGAGTGACAATCAGGTTATTTGTCACATCCCTGACCAAGGCCATTCTCCCCCGATTGCTCAGTTTGGCCAGGTGGCCAGCCCTAGGAAGAGTCTTGGTGGCTCGAAACATCTTCCATTTAAGAATGATGGAGGCCACTGTGTCCTTCGGGACCTTTAAATGTTCAAAAATGTTTTGTTACCCTTCCCCAGATCTGTGCCTCGACACAATCCTGTTTCAAAGCTCTATGGACAATTCCTTCAACCTCATGGCTTGGTTTTTGCTCTGACATGCACTGTCAACTGTGGTGCTTTATATATACAGGTGTGTGCCTTTCCAAATCATGTCCAATCAATTGAATTTACCGCATGTGGACTCCAACCAAGTTGTAGAAACATCTCAAGGATAACCAATGGAAACAGAATGCACCTGAGCTCAATTCCGATTCTCATATCAAAGGGTCTGAAAAATACTATTTTTTATACATTTGTAAACATTTCTAAAAACATGTTTTTGCTTTGTCATTGTGGTTATTGTGTGTAGATTGTTGAGGATTTTTAAAAATGTAATCTATTTTAGAATAAGGCTGTAACGTAACAAAATGTGGAAAAAGTCCAGGGGTCTGAATACTTTCTGAATGCAGTGTATTTCCCTTCATAGTTTGCTTGCCTAAGCATGACCATCCATCAACCACATACCTCATTTTTACCAAACTTTGCTTTTTTTGTGTCAGCAATTGGACATTGTTCTTAGGGGGGGCTAGTTACCCCACCCTATGCTTACTGGATACATTTAAAGCAAGCATTCATTCCAGCCTTACTGATTGAACCTTTCATAAACTAAAATACCATTTAAATTGGTTATTCTACTTGACCAAACATGCCATATCAGTGACACCAAGGCATGTAACCTTGCATGAGAACTAAGATGGAAGAATCTGTAAGGTGCAAGTCTGTTTTCACATTCAACTACTAAACTTGCTGTTTATATCAAAACTATAAACTGTTTAGAGCCTCGGAAAAACAAGTAGATGACGTTTTGGTATCAAAATATGTCCCCAGAAGGAAATATTCAGTGATGGATTTTAGTTATTGAAATGTAGCTGCTTTACTCTCTCCCATCCTGCTTAGAAATGCAGCTCGGGTTCTTCAGGTCCTGCTGTGATATAAGCCATATTTATGCTCTGACAGACACTGCTGCCCTATTTATATCCACTTGAAATGTTGGTCTCCCAGTAAATGTCAGGTAGAAATGTAGCCATGCCTTTATCATTAGACTATGTGTGTAAAATTCAAATACCAAGAGGGTAAACATAGAATTACCCCTGAGACTACACAATCAAATGTGTGGCATACTGTACATATTTAATCTTCACCTATATTATTTGGTTCAATATTTGCTAAGTCATATCAAGGCAAAATTTTGCAGAGACAATACGCTCCTTTTTACAAGAAATCATAACATTATATAATAGAAAGTGGTCACATCTCATGAAACCTATGAACTTTATTAATGAACACGGGCAGATTACCTACAATAATAGCCTAGTATTTTCATTTTAATCGGGACAAATTGCATTTAAGACGCATTTTGCAAATCGAAAGACACGGTTTGCGTTACATTCCAAATCACACCATGGTTCCCCAAAATGACTCAATATTGAAGAAAAAAAGTTCTTACTCTGTCCTTCGAATTTTCGGATGATTGTATCCAGAAAAGTGTTCTGAGGAGCCACGTGTCCCCGCCGAACAGGCATCTTTTGGGCGGTATTTACCTCGGTTTGGAAAGTTGGACCGCAGGCTCTTGTCTAGATCTCGCACTCTGCACCGCTGTAGCCTATGTGGCCCCTATAAAAATCCCAAAGTAGCTGAAAACATGTCACAGCCACCACCAAGTCCTGCGACGTGACGTGTCAACTACTTTTGTAATCACTTTCTAAAGCAGACACTCCGACGATTGTATTTATACATTACCCAAACAAATAGTATACTTGGCCGTGTATCAACCGACCTGCTTTGATGTTTACGGATGATGTATCCATCATTTTCTTCCCTGCTTGGAAGTAGCAACGCCTCTTCAGTGAAATCTGCAATTCCAAATCACAGGTGCCTACAGGACTGTTGCTCCCGATAATTAGAACATCTTTGACATTACTGCTCTATTATCCTGTTTCACTGTCAGACCGTGGCTGCAACCTTTGCTTTTGAAATGACGAAGTTCTATTAAGTAATGGATGGAGTTCTCAGGAAAATAATAATATTAATTTGGGGGAGGGAGAGTTGGGATGTGCAATAAACTAATTCCCGTTACTGTAACAGGATAAAGGACAACAGGATAAATATAAGTACCCCTGCATCTCTGTCAGATGCGTCTCTGTAATACTACTAGCCACCTAGCAATTGTATGAAGTTGGCTTCAGCTAGCCCAGATAGGTTCCCAAACTCTCAACCTCATAAGTAGCTACCAAGAAGCCATTTCGGCTAGCTTGTCTAACTATCTTAGCTGGCATGCCTGCTGGCAAAGTTGGTTGATTTTAGAAAAGAAAGCAATAACTAAATGTCCTGAATAATACTCCAATTATTTTCAAACATTTACACAATTGTTTTTGCAGAGAAGCATTTTTTTTTAAAGTCAGGATACAGACAGCTCAACTGGTATGCTTAGATATGTAGAATTTAAAAAAAAAAATGTTTTGCACAGAATTAAGCATACTGATTATGGCTCTAGGTTGCAGGAAACAGCTGTTTCAGGTGTTTTGAAAAGGCAAAATTCTCCAACTTTCACCCCTGTTGACCTCCACCCTGGCCAATGTCATGTACATTGTTCTCCCACTAATTTAATGTACTTTGTGCCCCATAGGATTTTTGTCTCTGTCCATTCTCCAAGGACTGTTTTTGTCTTGTTGTTATACAGTCAAACTCAGGTTGACAATTTCAGAAATTAATTTATTGAACAGGATATTTCCTTTCTGTGTGTTAAAAATGGATTGTGATATTGCAAAGGGTAAAACTTCTACATATAGGCCTAGATCAGAGATTCATGCGTTGTTAATTATTTCAAATATATGCTATTAAATAGCCTACCATCTTATAGCATAATACACTCACCACCTGGGCTATGCTCATTCACATTGGACCATGTGCCATCATTCCAGACTGAATAATGAAGGGTGTGATTGCCATCTAGAGACATGGAAAGCACATTACTAGAGGGTTTGTGGTAGGTTACAGTATGACCAGCAGGTGGCAACAGCAGGTTACAAATGGCCAGGTTTGAATGCTAAACATTTTAGGATTAGCAATTAACCTCGTCTGTTTATGCTCCACTGTCTACAGGTTCTACTTTGGCATTTGATTCAGCCATTATGTTCATTACACTTAACAATGGCTATAACGGAAATATGAAACTCTACCTGTGTGCAAGCTTGTCTCTCGAACCTGGGCCTCGAGAGACAAGCTTAAGCTTGCACCCAGGTTGAAGTTCATATTTCCTTTATAGCCCTTGTTATGTCCGCAAGGATGGGTTTTCAGCCGTCTTGGAACGTTTGGTATAATGTGCTCTTAGCAAAGATTTCCGTATGCTTTGCCTGTTGCTTTCTGACTGTAGGCCTAGTCCCTAACTAAATTGTGAAGGATGTTTCTATGTCAAAACACTGCCCATTGACAAGCCAGTCAAATTTAACAAAGGTTTTTTTTGTATTCCAATGCTACTTTGTTCTATCCAAACTATAAAATTATCCAACTGGTATGACTACAGATGATTGACAACATGACAAATTGGACTATACTACAGCATTTTCCAAATAGTTTATCTGTCCCGTTGACATTTGCTTTTCAATTGAAGTACAGTTGTTTTTGTCAATACTATATGAGCTTTGACAATAAACTACCTACGAACTGCCAAAGGAACACTTAATGAGCCTCACAGTCTTACAAGGTATTTAACCTCGTTATCTTATCTTCCCATGACAAAGTTTATGACCATACTTCTAGCACATACCCAGAACACAGTTTGATTTACAGACTTAGGGTAAGTTGAGCAAATGGCAAATGTGCATAAAGTTGGCAGAATTCATACTATCTGACGTCATTAGCACTATCCACTCAGTTTTTAAACTACTTCACGCAATATGGTTTAATGTGCCAATAAATCAGCACAATCTACTTTTTTTGTTTAGTCTTGAAGCTAAAATTGCGATAATGTATACTCTGATAATGACCATACCAAAAAAAAGTAACGGAGAGCAATGTACAATACGGCGAACTTCGAAAAAGGAGGAATTTGTGGTAAGTGCATGGGGGACACCATCTTTATGCACCTCCTCTATTGAAGGGTTTTCTTAACAGGCATAATGCAGGGCATTGTCGCTGAGGTATGAAGAAACAACAAGGCCTGTCCCGTGTTAGAAAAAGTACAACGTTTTTCTAAGGTGTTAAGACTGAGTTAAAAGATGCTTAAAATGACTAAATGACAAAAAGTGATTATGATTGTTTTTGGGAAATAAAGATAGACATGGTTTTAAATAGTGGTAACATTTCATTCAGCATACCACCCTGTATCCCACTAGTGGCTTGCTTCTGAAGCTAAGCAGGGTTGGTCCCAAGATGGGAGACCAGATACTGCTGGAAGTGGCCAGTAGGCACTCTTTTCTCAGGTCTACAAAAAAAGGTTTAAAAAAGTATCCCAATAACCCAGGGCAGTGATTGGGGACACTACCCTGTGTAGGGTTCCGTCTTATGGATGGGATGTTAAATGGGTTTCCTGACTCTCCGTGGTCACTAAAGATCCACTTATTGTAAGAGTAGGGGTGTTAACTCTGGTGTCCTGGCTAAATTCCCAAGCTATCATGATCACCTGATCGTCCCTAGCCTACATTTGGCTCATTCATCCTCCTCCTCTCCCCTGTAACTATTCCCCAGGTTGTTGCTGTAAATGAGAATGTGTTTGCAGTCAACTTACCTAGTAAAAAATAAAAAAATTCAGTACATGAATTTGTAGGTGCTTAACTTACCCAGTCCTTTGGCTCAACTTAGCCCTGGGGTAATTTGTGCCAAGAGGACACTTTTTTAGGACAAGCTATGTTTTCAAAACTGTAATGTTGAAATTAATTCTGATTATTTCCAGGGATGCACAACACCCTGAAATATATCTACATATCTTTCTTAGAAAGAATACTATATTTCCCTTGATGGAGTAATGCTGAATGTAAAAATTGTCTCAACAAAAAAATGTCTCAGCAATGATTACTGGAAGATGTATTTTAACATTTCAGTTAAATCACCCAGTAGTAGATTTGAGATGATTACTATTTTGTGGTGTTTAATGTTATTCGTATGGTTTTTCCAGAATCTTCATGGTCATTAATAGCCTTTGGTCTTTTACATCCTTATCTTTTCCAATTGTTCCATATGTTTTCTCTGGGGCGCACTCAGGCTGATGTGATTTCCATGTGTTGCCTATAGGGCCTTTTGTGTTTATTGCCGTTTACCCCAGGGGGCCACTCTCCCTCACTCTCGACTGGCAGGGTCAGTTTAGCATTCAACACCTCTGAATTACCCAGCAGGCTTTGCTCTGTGTGAAAGGAAACTACACTGTGTTTACCAGTGCTAATATGTAGTAGTCTACTGGCCTACAAAGGGGGGTAAAATATAGGAAGGAAGACAAAATCCTGTGTCACTGTACCATAGTTCTACAATGTAAGTTACAAATAAAGGGCTTTTTTCAGTAAAGGGAGAGTTGTTCAGGAAGAGGTGCCCCCTGTGACATTAGGAGTCTTGTCTATTGTAGGTGCTATAGCCTAGATGGGGATGAGGTTGAGTGGAGTAAGGAAGGAGGACTTTCTCTGGGGGAGGAGTTGTAGAACACTCCTTATTTGGAGAGAGCCTGGTCACATGGGGACAGAATCTAAGCAATATAGGTGAGAGAGACAGAAGTAGATAGCACTTCGAACTGTGCCTTGAAAAGGTGAGAGGGACTAGAGTAGTTTACTTTCTCAGAATAGAGCCAATGCGGTGAGGGGATAAAATGCCCACCAACTTCACTGTGGTTCCTGTAGAGGATGGCGGGGCCGGGAAGTCAACTCTCGAAGATGTGTTTAGTAAGGAAGATGAAGAAGACGTTTCTCCACGACGGCCCTACTCAGGTGAGGGCACACTATGTTGACGTTTTCAGGACAGGCTCAGACAAGCAGAGTAGAATCTGTAGAACAGCTGAACATGTTGACTTTAACTTAGCTTTGGAACACAACATTCCTCAGGGAGTCCAACCAATACACAGACTCCCAATTTTGTGTCCCAAAGCTAACTGGCCCTTGACTTACAGAATTCTGATATGATATATTGCTTTGTTTGTTTGTTTATTTTTCTCTGTCCTAAGGAGACGAACATACCTTTTATGACAAGAGCGAACTTTTGAACTTTTTGTCATTTTGACAAGAAATCAATTCCTGAAATGAAACAAAAACAAGTGAGGGCTTTCTGAGATCTTCCTTGCCTTTCGCTCTCTCTCTTTCTCTTTCCACCTCTCACTCTTTCACTCACTCATTCACACATCTTTCTTCCTCTTAATGTGAAATCAATATGGATAGTAGTCTGTTCTCTTCCAAGGTTTCTCAGCCTTACATTCCACAGTGGAAGTCACTGCCAAAATGCCACTTGTCTGTCAAGTATTAACTTGCTGTAAACCAGTAGAGCTCCACTGTTCTCTTCCTGTTGGAAGTCACAGGCTGTCTGCTCTTTACTACTGTAACGAAACTATTTTAGTATTTGCACATGGCATTCTTGTAAAACCGTAGTAATCTCAGATTCCGAGGTGTTTTTTCACTTGTGTAGCTTAAAAAATATATTTATTGAGGAAAGAGGCCTTTTTGATTGGCTGCTGTCAGCCCTCACTGACTTTGTATGGAAGGGATATCTATTCACGGGGGGGATTATATACCCCAGATGTTTGTTTGTTGGAGTGTGTGGATGTGTTTGTGCTTGCGTGGGTGTCTGCCTGTGTTTTTCTGAACAAACTCTTCCCACATTAAAAAACTGTAGTATTTACTGTAGTGTTTAGTATTTACTGTCGTGTTTGGGACATGACTGTGGTATTTACTGTAGTGTTTTGCTTACATGACTGTACTATAGTATAAATACTTTAGTATTACTATAGATAAATACTATAGTATATACTATAGTTTTTTATGTTTTTGTGGACATAACTGTAGTGTTTACTATAGTGTTTTATTTTATAATCTTTGTCATAGAAGTGGGGGCTTTCTCCTTGAGGAAACCTACTGGACAATAGTAAAATAGCACATTTCCATAACCTATAGGAAGATAAGAGTCTGGAGTCTGAACGGATAGTTCAGAGCTTCTGCTCTTCTCCCGAGTGGCACAGAGGTCTAAGGCACTGCATCTCAGTGCAAGAGACATCACTAAAGTCCCTTGTTCGAATCCAGTCTGTATCACATCCGGCCGTGATTGGGAATCCCATAGGGCGCCGCACAATTGACCCAGCGTCGTCCTGGTTAGGCCGTCATTGTAAATAAGAATTGGTTCTTAACTGACTTGCCTAGTTTAAATAAAGGTTAAAAAAAAAATTTAAAAACCTAGGGAACACAATGTATGATCTATACTTGGCATGTAGGTTTCCCACTCATGGGTGGCACAAATTAGGATATGGGGGGTGGGGTATATTCAAAGTAAATGCTGTGGTATTACTATAGTTACAAAGCTGTAGTGTTTTTGCGGAAACTGTAGTGTTTTTGCAGACAGTGTTTTTTTTGCGGATAACATTTTAGTATTTAATATAGTATTTTACAGTACGTTATAAAATTATATCATTATATAATTAAATAAATTATATAATGCAAAAATACAAAACACACTCAAGAAAAACAATCACATTCATCAACAAAGAGGTCCTCAATCAACACTGAACTGCCCGAAAGGCACCAGAACATCCAGTTGTAGGGAACTCTGAAGATTGTTCCATACATTGGGTGGGAAGAAACTAAAAGTCTGTAGCAACAGATGGAATTTCCAGAGTTAGCCATCCCTGTGATTGGGTATGGTAACTCATACTTCTATGGGCTTTATAAATGAATTAAAGGCAGTGTTTCGTTTTACGCAACGTCAAAGAGGGCCTTCCTACTTTATGATTGAGCAAGCAGTGAATTGTTACTTTCCCTCTGGCCAGTTCAGTTAAGTGAGTTTAGCTTCCAGGTGCCACCACTGCTGCCTGAGTGGGGATATGAGATATTAGAATACAATATTGGCCTCACAAAGTGGTAAGGAGGGGTCAGAGGTCAGGAGCAGTACAAAAGATAATCGAGGAAGGTAGAACTAGTGCTTGTGTATGATAATTTTTGGAGTAAAATTCTATGGGATTTACAGTACTTGGTTTTTGGCAATTGTAGTGCCCAATTGAGTAAAGTCAAACCGAAACCTTTCTTTAATACTAAGAAATGGTGCTTTCATTTAAATCTAGCTGCAGATTAACATTCCCAGTGTCACTGAGAGTGGAGCTCTTAACCTTTCTGGCTGCTGTTTGTAAAGTCAGTACAGTATGAGTCACACAGGATACATGTAAGGGAAGGCTATGGGCTGTGGTCACTTTGGCTGTAGTCAGCAGTAGGAATGCTCCACTCAGTCCCAGATTACCAGCTCTATCTGTGTTACATCATGTGCTCTCCTCTATGTTCTCACGCCAACAGTACCTGTACACAGTGCTGTCTCCACAAAATACATCCAGTATAAACAACTTTTTTTCCAAATGGGCTGCCTCAGGGTAAAGTTTCACAGAATTGTTTTTCTTTAACTGACATTATGGGTCTCTCCTGAAATGCACTAAATTCTGTATACTTTCCATAAGTGCTTTTTTGTTTTGTCATAAAACTTTACTTCACCAAAGTCATAAAACCTGTGGGCCAATTGCAACGTTTGAAAGCCACCAGATTATCGCCAGCTGATCTCTACTTAAACCATCAATATGCTCTAAAATCAATTTCAATTTCAATCAACATTAGCCAGGAATTTACCATTCCTAACGCAGATGTCGAGGATGTCTTTTAGTCTTGATTGCAGCCAAAAATAATGTAAGACTATTTCGCCCTCTGGTTAGTATTATCATCAGAACAATTTAGTCCTACTTTATGAGCATTCTACGGGCGATTTATCTATTTGACATTCATCCCATTCAACTAAAATTAAGTATTTCCTCATATACCACAGCAAATCAACTGAAGCAATCTACCAAACACATTGTGTGAATGGAAAACTAATGTTCTACTCTTATTTTGAATGGCATATATTATACTATTTTGCCATTTAAAGTGAAACTTTTTTTTAAATATAGACCTACTGCTTCTATATTTTTATACTTAAATAAGTATTTTTACATTCATCAGCCTTACGGTTTCCGATGCTCCTAATGGGTTGATATTTCAATGGGAGCGGGAGTAGAGAATCTAGACCAGCTGTCTGGTATCATAATCACTTGACACGGTAACAACAACGAGAGATCAACTGATCTGCTGGTTTGTCCTTGTGTGTTTCTAGTTGCAATCATGCTTAGTTTACCCTGCAGGTGCATGTAATCTTTCGTTTGAAGAAATCCAGTAGTAACCTTGAGCGTGTTAAATTCTGCCTGTTGGTTGCAATCAAGCCTGTCTTTCTAATCCAGTATGTGGATTGTCGAACATATTTGATTCTCTGTTGATTTCATTCAGTGAGCCTGAGTCTGAGGCAGTGTGTGTGGCTTGTCTGGACAAGACAGGACAGTTATCCCTGTCATTCATAATTGTGTTTATCAATGAGGAAGAGTTGGGCCTACTTCCTTTTTGGAAATGTAGGATGCCAATTGAGCTACAGAACCACAGTAGGCTACATGCTAATTATTTTGACTTAATGTTGCTTCCTGTTCTGAAAACTACCTCCATTGACATGCCAATTAAACATCAGACAATTTCAGATGGGATGAGGATGAGATTACCATCTGTTGGACATATTTGTTTTTCTGTGTCTGTGTAGAAGAGAAGAGAAGACAGAGGGGCTCTGTGGTTACAGTCAGGCTAACCACACTGTTTGTTTACAATGTGATCTTTCAATCCATTTCTGTGAGAAATGTTGTCTGCACTGACTTACTGTAGGTTCTTATCCTACAGTCGTGGCCAAATGTTTTGAGAATGACCCAAATATGAATTTTCAAAGTCTGCTGCCTTAGGTTGTATGATGGCAATTTGCATATACTCCAGAATGTTATGAAGAGTGATCAGATGAATTGCAATTAATTGCAAAGTCCCTCTTTGCCATGCAAATGAACTGAATCCCCAAAAAAACATTTCCACTGCATTTCAGCCCTGCCACAAAAGGACCAGCTGACATCAAGTCAGTGATTCTCTCGTTAAAACAGGTTTGAGTGTAGACGAGGACAAGGCTGGAAATCACTCTGTCATGCAGATTGAGTTCGAATAACAAAGTGGAAGCTTCAAAAGGAGGGTGGTGCTTGGAATCATAGTTCATCCTCTGTCAACCATGGTTACCTGCAAGGAAACACATGCTGTTATCATTGCATTATACAAAAAGGGCTTCACAGGCAAGGATATTGCTGCCAGTAAGATTGCACCTAAATCAACTATTTATCAGATCATCAAGAACTTCAAGCAGAGCGGTTCAATTGTTGTGAAGAAGGCTTCAGGGCGCCCAAAAAAGTCCATCAAGCGCCAGGACCTTCTCCTAAAGTTGATTCAGCTGCGGGATTGGGGCACCACCAGTACAGAGCTTGCTCAGGAATGGAAGCAGGCAGGTGTGAGTGAATATGCATGCACAGTGAGGCGAATACGTTTGGAGGCTGGCCTGGGGTCAAGAAAGGCAGCAAAGAAACTGGAGCTTCTCTCCAGGAAAAACATCAGGAACAGACTGATATTCTGCAAAAGGTACAGGGATTGGACTGCTGAGGACTGGGGTAAAGTCATTCTCTGATAAATCCCCTTTCCGATTGTTTGGGGCGTCTGGAAAAAAGCTTGTCCGGAGAAGACAAGGTGAGCGCTACAATCAGTCCTGTGTCATGCCAACAGTAAAGAATCCTGAGACCGTACATGTGTGGGGTTGCTTCTCAGCCAAGGGAGTGGGCTCACTCACAATTTTGCCTAAGAACACAGCCATGAATAAAGAATGGTACCAACACATCCTCCTAGAGCAACTTCTCCCAACCATCCAGGAACAGTTTGGTGACGAACAATATATTTTCCAGCATGATGGAGCACATTGCCAAAAGGCAAAAGTGAGGTGGACAAACAAAAACCCATAAATTCTGACAAACTCCAAGCATTGATTAAGCAAGAATGGACTGCCATCAGTCAGGATGTGGCCCAGAAGTTAATTGACAGCATGCCAGGGCCGATTGCAGAGGTCTTGAAAAAGAAGGGTCAACACTGCAAATATTGACACTTTGCATCAACGTCATGTAATTGTCAATAAAAGCCTTTGAGACTTATGAAATGCTTGTAATTATACTTCAGTATTCTATAGTAACATCTGTCAAAAATATCTAAAGACACTGAGGCAGCAAACTTTGGAAATTAATATTTGTGTCATTCTCAAAACTTTTGGCCACGACTGTACATAGACAGAAATAAGAGTAAGGCATTCAACATAAATTGATTACTGAGGCTGTTGAAATCCTGTTCACAGGACACTGCGGGCCAACACACAGTCATCCTGAAGCTCCTTAAAGGTGGCTACAAGCTCCACTCTGTCGATAGACGCGCATGCATGTGTAAGGGGGGAACCAGGTTTTTGGGGGCAGCGCTCTCTTTTGTCCACATCGTCGTTGCGTTCCACCCAGAGAGGAAGTCTGTCTTGTGTAGTACATATCTACTAGGGGGCTTGGGGAGCCAGAGTAGTTTACCAAGCAAGAGGGTCCTTGTGTGGTGTATGTGCACTAGGGGGAGCCAGAGTAGCTTACGGAGCAAGAGGGTCCTTGTGTAGTGTATATCCACTAGGGGGAGCCAGAGTACCTTACCAAGCAAGAGGGTCCGAGGCACTCTAACTGTAGCTAGCAACAACATTTAAACTTCCGGATCCGGTGTTATATGCCTTTTTGTTGACGAATACTATTTAACTAGCTACATGCAAACATGTCTCTCTAAGAATTGCAATTGCTAGAGCTTGAACAGCGAGTTGAACTGCTCTTACTAAGAGAGGACGATGGAGAATACATGTCTCTTGTCCAACCAATGTGAAACATTGACGAGGAAAGACCTTTTCAATACTTTCTGATGTCGCCAGATTTGACAACTTGCTTCAGCCGCTTGCCCCTTATCTCACACGACAAATTTACAGCTTGCCTGTAAGTGCTGCAGAATGGCTGTCTGTGTCTTGTTGCAAGATATAAGCTAGGAATCTTGACATGTTGTACCATCTTCACAGAAGTGTGCCAGGCTATCTGGCATGTCCTTAAGGAGGATTTTGTTGCTTATCCTTCCGTGGCAAAATGGGCAGAAATCATCGGAGAGTTTGGGGATCGTTGGAATTATCCGTTTTGTGCGGAAGCTGTCGACGGAAAACATATTCAGATGCGAGCTCCAGCGAACTCGGGCAGCGAGTACTACAACTACAAGAGCTTTTCCTCAATAGTCCTGATGGCAGTCTGCAAAGCAAGGTAGCGCTTCACCATGATCGACATGGTCGGAAGGGAGATGTGGGAATCTTCTCACAAAGAAAGTTTGGCTCCCAACTCATTGCATTCCAGCTGCCGCTACCAAGACCAGAGTGCTTGCTGGGGACCCAAACACAGAGCCCATATGTCTTTTGTGGTAGATGAGGCATTCCCTCTGAGGGCAAACCTGATGCGACCATATCCAGGTATGATACACTAAATACGTATGACTATACATATGATGTGAAAAGAGTATGAGGATGGGGGCCTACAGTATGTCCAAAGCATAGGCTACACAGTTGTTACAGTACACATTTGATAGCTTTCATGTTCCTGTTCAATACTAATGGGGTACGCTTCTTTTATTCAAAGGTTCTTCAGGCCTTGATGAAGCCAAGAAGATTGACAACTACCGCCACTCAAGAACCAGACGAATTTCAGAGAAAGGTTTTGGGATCCTTGCTGGAATATGGAGGGTCCTGGGACGAGCTCTTGAGCTTGCCTCAGAGAAAGCTGAGGCCATTGTGAAGGCCTGCATGGCCCTCCACAACTACCTTTGCACCACAGACACTACAGACACTGACAACACTGTGCATCCACCCCACGTTTGTTGACCACTCCACAACGACTGGGGACCTGTGTCAAGGAGAGTGGAGACGGGTGGTAGAAGGGGACACCAGCTACCTGGACTCAAAAACATGTTGGCAGACAGGGCAACCAGTGTTGCTATAGAGGTGTGCAACAACCTAGAGAACTAATTCCTCACACCAGCTAGTCAAGTGTCTTTCTAGGATGCTGCGATCACGCATGGCACCCTACAGTAAATGTTGGAGTGTGTTTTGCAAAACATGTACACATATGTTCTCTTCCTCTGGTTGATTACTGTTTTATATGTCATGTTGTGAGCTCCACACTTTGGTTTGCAGTTGGATTTGGCTGTTTTACTTATTCACACTTTACAAATCACATAGTCTACCATAATGACAGTTACTTTATCCTTGTGTTTTAGTTTGTAATATCTTTTTTGGAGGCTAGACCCTTGTGAAATGTACCTAACCTTGTGTTATGTGTAGTGGCCTTTCAATGAATGGCTGTTCAGCTGTAGACAATAAGGCTAGACCTTGGAGCCATTTACCTAATTAACATAATACAAGGTTGTACATAGTCATGTGAAGTGACCTTTTAATGGAGACCTTCCTGCTATGGTACATGGTTGATAATGACTGTCCAGCTGTAGACAATAAGGACCCCCAAGACTTGAACCTCATCTACAGTTGAAGTCGGAAGTTTACATACACCTAGCCAAAAACTCAGTTTTTCACAATTCCTGACATTTAATCCCAGTAAATATTCCCTGTCTAAGGTCAGTTTAGGATCACCACTTTATTTTAAGAATGTGAAATGTCAGAATAATAGTAGAGACAATGATTTATTTCAGCTTTTATTTCTTTCATCACATTCCAAGTGGGTCAGAAGTTTACATACACTCAATTAGTATTTGGTAGCATTGCCTTTAAATTGTTTAACTTGGTTCAAACGTTTCAGGTAGCCTTCCACAAGCTTGGGTGAGTTGGGTGAATTTTGGCCCATTCCTCCTGACAGAGCTGGTGTAACTGAGTCAGGTTTCTAGGCCTCCTTGCTCTCAGATGCTTTTTCAGTTCTGCCCACAAATTATCTATATGATTGAGGTCAGGGCTTTGTGATGGCCACTCCAATACATTGACTTTGTTACCCTTAAGCCATTTTGCCACAACTTTGGAAGTATGCTTGGGGTCATTGTCCATTTGGAAGACCCATTTGCGACCATGCTTTAACTTCCTGACTGATGTCTTGAAATGTTACTTCAATATATCCACATAATTTCATACCTCAAGCCATCTATTTTGTGAAGTGCACCAGTCCCTCCTGCAGCAAAGCACCCCCACAAGATGATGATGCTAACCCCGTGCTTCACGGTTGGGATGGTGTTCTTCGGCTTACAAGCATAATCTTTTTTCCTCCTAACACAACGATGGTCATTATAGCCAAACAAACAGTTCTATTTTTGTTTCATCAGACCAGAGGGCATTTGTCCAAAAAGTACGATCTTTGTCCCCATGTGCAGTTGCAAACCGTAGTCTGGCTTTTTTTATGACGGTTTTGGAGCAGTGGCTTCTTCCTTGCTGAGCGGCCTTTCAGGTTATGTCTATTGGACACGTTTTACTGTGGATATAGATACTTTTGTTTCCTCCAGCATATTCACAAGGTAATTTGCTGTTGTTCTGGGATTGATTTGCACTTTTTGCACCTAGGTACGTTCATCTCTAGGAGACAGAACGTGTCTCCTTCCTGAGCGGTATGACGGCTGCGTGGTCCCGTGGTGTTATTACTTGCGTGCTATTGTTTGTACAGATGAACGTGGGTGGTACCTTCAGGTGATTGGAAATTGCTCCCAAGGATGAACCAGACTTGTGGAGGTCTACAATTTTTTCTGAGGTCTTGGCTGTTTTCTTTGGATTTTCCCATGATATCAAGCAAAGAGGCACTGAGTTAGAAGGTAGGCCTTGAAATACATCCACAGGTACACCTCCAATTGACTCAAATTATGTCAATTAGCCTATCAGAAGCTTCTAAAGCCATGACATAATTTTCTGGAATTTTCCAAGCTGTTTAAAGGCACAGTCAAGTTAGTGTATGTAAACTTCTGACCCACTGGAATTGTGATACAGTGAATTATAAGTGAAATAATCTGTGTAAACAATTGTTGGAAAAAATACTTGTGCCCTGCACAAAGTAGATGTCCTAACCAACTCCCAAAGCTATAGTTTGTTAACAAGACATTTGTGGAGTGGTTGGAAAACGAGTTTTAAAGACTCCAACCTAAGTGTATGGTAACTTCTGACTTAAACTGTACACAGCTCATGTACAAAGCAGTTCAAGTTTACTGAGTGACTGATTGGGAACAGTCATATGCTCTGCTACAAGTACAAATAACCAGACAAAGACATTTGCAGACCTTTTAGATTTTTTTTTACGATCATAAGCGGAAATATCAGGAGGAAAATGGTCCAATATAAAACACAATGTAATACACAGGTGAAAAGTATGATGAAAGGGGAAATAAGAGAAAAAACACAAAGTAAACAGCAATAAATTACCTAACACCTTAACATGTGAATGAGAAAATAAGTAAATATAAAAAAAAAAACATTCAAAATAACCCCAGTAAATGACCCACCACCTAAAGTGTAAATAAGAAAAAAGCACATAGCAGAAGTTTTTGAGGGGTAGGGTGCTCTGTCTCACTCGAGAACGAATGGAGTGGGGGTGCTCAGGAGTATTTCTGTCTGTAATAAAGCCCTTTTGTGTGGAAAAAAGTATTCGGATTGGTTAGGCCTGGTTCCAAAGCCCACCCATGGCTGCGCCCCTGCCCAGTCATGTGAAATCCATAGATTAGGGCCTAATGAATATATTTCAATTGACTGATTTCCTTCTATGAACTGTAACTCAGTTGCGTTTTATATTTTTGTTCAGTATACATCATCATGTCCCAGACAAACTGGAGACATTTATCAGGAGGAATACCTCCCATGGCACTATGTCATAGATGGCCTTTTCTGGACACTGCTGCCAGTTTCTGTAACTCCTGCTGGGGGGGGAGGGGACAATGCAAATAGTCTGAATGGCCATTTGATTAGATGTTCAGGAGTCTTATGGCTTGGGGATAGAAGCTGTTTATAAGCCTCTTGGAACTAGACTTGGCGCTCCGGTACCGTTTGTTGTGCAGTAGCAGAGAGAACAGTCTATGGCTGGATTCTTGACCAATTTTTAGGGCCTTCCTCTAACACCGCCTGGTATAGAGGTCCTGGATGGCAGGAAGCTTGGCCCCAGTGATGTACAGGGCCGTACGTACTCTGTAGTGCCTTGTGGTCGGAGGCCGAGCAGTTGCCATACCAGGCTGTGATGCAACCCATCACGATGCTCTTGATGGTGCAGTTGTAGAACCTTTTGAGGATCTGAGGCATGATCTGACCCATGCCAAATATTTTCAGTCTCCTGAGCGGGAATAGGTTTTGTCGTGCCCTCTTCACGACTGTCTTTGGCGTGGTGTATTCATGCATCTCAATAAACTATAACCTTAAAATGAAATGTTTTCCTTGTACAGTTGTGTAGATAGATTCATCACTGATCCTACTACCTTCATCCATGTCAGACTTACTCCCATCTGAGCTACCTGCCATGGCTACCTCATTCTCAGTACAGCTATGCACATCCACCAACCAAACACATTACTGCGTTCACTTTCGAAACCGAATGTTATGATCGAACACAAAATACAAAAAATGTCAGTGTCCAAAATCAAATACGCCGTCCGAAGCGACCTCAAAGGAGCGTATTACAAGGAGTCGCCCCTTTTGAGATGAAAAACGACATTGCAATGCTATGCTACGCTCCGTGCCCTCCGTCTCTGTAGTGTGTGAATTGAGCTTAACACTCAATAATTAGCCTATAGCCTTGGGGCATTCAACTGTTGTGTTATGACGTTCTGGGTTGAAGATATGCAGTATTTTGTTCTCGGTGAACCTACATTATGTTGGATATCTTATTTACAGTAATTGAACATACTGGTAGTTGTTATCATATAGTCTTATGGTGTTCTTCATGGTGTCATATGTCAGATAAGCGAATATCTGTCTTTACTGTAGACATGGTCTACTCAGCTGTACCTAATAGCTGTGTGATCGGAGCAGATAAATTAATAATAACTATGTTCTTATCTAGGTTACTCTGAGAAAGGAACCAGAGAGAATGAGAGTAAATTGAGACAACGTTTGTTTTAGGCAATAGTGTTCCATTTCCCACAATACCCTTATAATCCCCTTCCCCTCCAGGTTCCTATCCCAGATATTTAGTGGCATACAGGATGTCAAAAGGTTATGACGCAAGTGGACTGTTGGAGCCCTTTTTGTGTGGAAATAGTCCTCCTTTCAGGAAAAGGATGTTTGTTTGTGATGCTTGAAAGCTCTCTATTAAACGTACAGTATGTTTATCAATTGCACTTTGTCAAAGAGTTTGGTCATGAGGCCTTAACATGTATTCCAAAAAAACAAATTATAAAGACACAGGGCGAGACCCAGATGCAGACACTGTGTAACGATGTACGCTGAGAGTCGGGAAGCAAGTTCAGGGAGTGAATACTTTTAATAAATAAATGAACAAAACAAAAAAAACACAAGCAGCGCACCGACATGAAACCGGAACAGAAACAATGACGACTGTGGAAGAAACCAAAGGGAGTGACATACATAGGGCAGGTAATCAAGGAGGTGATGGGGTCCAGGTGAGTGTCATTATGCGCAAATGCGCGTAACAATGGTTACATAAACGAGCAGCCTGGTGACCTAGAGGCCGGAGAGGGAGCACATGTGACAGTACCCCCTCCCCAACGCGCGGGTCCAGCTGCAGGACTCCGACCATGATGATGATCCCGGGGATCAGGAGCTGACCGGTTACCTCTGCTAAGGTGTGGGAACCTATCGAACTGGCTGAGGTGTGGGAGCATGATGACCTAGAGCACCTGAGAGAGAGCATACGTGACACACAGGAGACAGATGGTTCAAGTCTCTGATATTTATTAAAATACAAGGGGCAGGTCGAGGACAGGCAGAATGCCAGAGTCCGAAAGGTACAGGGCGGCAGGCAGGCTCGAGGTCAGGGCAGGATGAATGGTCAGGCAGCCGGGCTAAGTGTCAGGACAAGCAGAAAAGGTCGGAACCGGGAGGGCTAAAAAACAGAGACTAGGAAAAACAAGAGCACAGCAAAAACATGCAAGTATGCTTGAAGAGACGAACTGGCACCAGAGAACTCAGGTATAAATACGCTGGGGAAGATGGGCGACACCGGGAGGGGGTGGAGACAAGCACAAAGTGAAACAGATCAGGGTGTGACCGAAATAGGACAGCACTCTAGTAAAGAAACTGAAATTGACATTTTTATTGCTGCCCAAACGTTTCAGGTATGAACCCTTCTTCAGCATGCAAGGCAATGGCAGTCAATGTCACAACAAGACCACACAGGTGGCCATAACATGTATTCCAATGTAAGGTCCATTGATTAATATGCGTGAATGAAATGGAATCAGAAAGGACATTGTAGGCTAATATGAGTGGTTTCAATATGTATTTATGACCTTTATTTTACAATCTTACTGGTGGATATAGGCCTAGAGGAGAGGAGAATTACGTGTTTGAGAACTAGAAGCCCAAGTGAAGGTGCCCGCTGGCCGCAGTCCACATCGTCACACGTTCTCTCTGTGACTTTTTCACCCACTGTTAATTTAAAAACTTTACCTGTAATTCTGTTACCGAATTTAGCATCTGCACTGTTCTTTCAGTAAATGTTTTTTTTGTGTGTGTGTGTGTGGGAATTGTTAAAAGTAGTTGTGATGTGCGTCTCGTGAGAGGTGTAGGAGTCAGGCGCAGGAGAGCAGGTATGTCTAAGAAACGTAATTTAATAATATAGTTCACCAATACAAAACGGTACAGACAAAAATACCCAAAATACGCTCCAACTACGCTCCACATACTCAGAAACTCGTGACATACAGTTATTAGGTACAGCTGAGTCATGTCTATAGGAACAAAACACAGTACCGACACTAAATACATGTGCGTAACTGTGAAAACATCAAAATACGAACGAGCAACAATAACCAGAAGTCTAATCCCGCACGAACTAAGGCAGGCAACAGGTTACCCTTATACAACACAGAATTAAACAAATGAAACCAGGTGTGAAAGGATCACAGACAAAACAAACAGCAAAGGAAAAAGGGATCGGTGGCGGCTAGTAAACCGCCGAGTGCCGCCTAAACAGGGAGAGGAGTTACCTTCAGTAGAAGTTGTGACAGTACCCCCCCCACCGATGTGTGGCTCCCGCAGCGCGCCGACGCCGGCCTCGAGGACGGCCCGGAGGACGAGGCGCAGAGCGATCCGGATGGAGGCGGTGAAACTCCCTTAGCATAGGTGGATCCAGTATGTCCTCCACCGGCACCCAGCATCTCTCCTTCAGACCGTACCCCTCCCAATCCACGAGGTACTGAAGGCCCCCCACCCGACGCCTCGAGTCCAGTATGGACCGAACTGCATACACCGGCGCCCCCCCCCCGATGTCCAGGGGGGGGGCGGAAGGATCTCCCGCACCTCATCTTCTTGAAGCGGACCAGCCACCACTGGCCTGAGGAGAGACACATGAAACGAGGGGTTAATACGGTAATAAGGGGGAGCTGTAACCTATAACACACCTCGTTTAATTCTCCTCAGGACTTTAAACGGCACCACAAACCGCGGACCCAGCTTCCGGCATGGCAGGCGGAGGGGCAGGTTTCGCCAGACCCGGTCCCCCAGTGCGAACACCGGGGACTCGCTGCGGTGGCAGTCAGCACTTGTCTTCTGCCACCCTTCGCCCTGTTTAAGGTACCCGTGGGTGGCCTCCCAGGTCTCCCTTGAGCGTCTCACCCAATCGTCCACCACAGGAGCCTCGGTTTGGCTCTGATGTCATGGTGCCAGAACCGGCTGATAGCCCAACACACATTGGAAGGGCGACAGGTTCGTAGAAGAGTGGCGGAGTGAATTCTAGGCCACCTCTGCCCAGGGGATGTACTCCCCTGGCCGGTCCTGGTAATACGACCGCAGAAACCTACCCACATCCTGGTTCACTCTCTCCACCTGCCCATTACTCTCAGGGTGAAAACCTGAGGTAAGGCTGACCGAGACCCCCAAATGTTCCATGAATGCCTTCCACACCCTGGACATGAACTGGGGACCCCGATCAGAAACAATGTCCTCAGGCACCCCGTAGTGCCGGAAGACGTGAGTAAACAGGGCTTCCGCCGTCTGTAGGGTCGTAGGGAGACCGGGCAAAGGGAGGAGATGACAAGACTTAGAAAACCAATCCACAATGACCAGGATCGTGGTGTTGCCCTGTGACGGTGGCAGATCGGTCAAGAAGTCAACCGACAGGTGTGACGAAGGCCGCTGTGGAACGGGAAGGGGTCGTAACTTCCCTCTGGGCAGGTGCCTAGGAGCCTTGCACTGAGCGCACACCGAGCAGGAGGCCACATAAACCCTCACGTCCTTGGCTAGGGTGGACCACCAGTACTTCCCACTAAGACATCACACCATCCTACCGATCCCCGGGTGACCAGAGGAGGGGGACGTGTGAGCCCACCAAATTAGCCTGTCTCTAACCTCCAGCGGAACGTACACCCGTCCAGCTGGACACTGGTGGCGTAGGCTCAACACGCGATGCTCGCTCGATGTCTGCGTCCACCTCCCACCTCACAGGTGCCACTAGACAAGAAGCCGGGAGGATGGGCGCAGGATCCACTCCTCTGTATCATATAGTCGGGACAGTGCGTCTGCCTTAGTGTTCTGGGAGCCTGGTCTATAGAAGATGGTAAACCTAAATCGGGTGAAAAACATGGCCCACCTTGCCTGACGAGGGGTCAGTCTCCTTGCTGCTCGAATGTACTCTAGATTACGATGGTCAGTCCAGATGAGAAAAGGGTGTTGAGCCCCCTCAAACCAATGTCTCCACACCTTCAGGGCCCTGACAACAGCCAGCAGCTCCCGATCCCCCACGTCATAGTTTCGCTCCGCCGGGCTGGGCTTCTGAGAAAAGAAAGCACATGGGCGCAGGTTTGGTGGCGTACCCGAGCGCTGTGAGAGCACGGCTCCAACCCCAGCCTCGGATGCGTCCACCTCCACTATGAATGCAAAAGAGGGGTTCGGATGCGCCAGCACGGGAGCAGAGGTAAAAAGAGCCTTCAGGCGACCAAAAGCCCTGTCCGCCTCAGCCGACAACCCCAGATGCACCGGCCCCCCCTTCAGCAGTGACGTAATGGGAGCAGCCACCTGCACAAAACCCAGGATAAACCTCCGGTAGTAATTGGCAAACCCTAAGAACCACTGCACCTCCTTTACCGTGGTTGGAGTCTGCCAATTACGCACGGCTGCAATGCGGTCACACTCCATCACCAACCCCGATGTGGAAATGCGATACCCAAGGAAGGAGACGGCCTGTTGGAAGAACAAGCATTTCTCAGCCTTGATATACAGGTCATGCTCCAACAGTCGCCCAAGTACCCTGCGCACCAGAGACACATGCACGGCGCATGTAGCGGAATAGACCAGAATATCATCGATGTAAACAACCACACCCTGCCCATGCAGGTCCCGGAGAATCTCGTCTACAAAAGATTGGAAGACTGCTGGAGCATTCTTCAACCCGTACGGCATGACGAGGTACTCATAATGGCCAGATGTGTTACTAAACGCTGTCTTCCACTCATCTCTCTTCCAGATATGCACCAAGTTATATGCACTCCTGAGATCCAGTTTTGTGAAAAAACGTGCTCCGTGAAATGACTCAATCACCGTGGCAATGAGAGGTAGCGGGTAACTATACCCCACAGTGATGGATTTTAGACCTCTATAGTCAATGCAGGCACACAGCCCTCCCACCTTTTTCTTCACAAAAAAGAAACTCGAGGAGGCAGGTGAGATGGAGGGCCGAATGTACCCCTGCCCCAGAGATTCAGATATGTATGTCTCCATAGCCACCGTCTCATCCTGTGACAGGGGATACACGTGATTCCTGGGAAGTGTAGCGCCTACCAGGAATTTATCGCACAATTCCCTCGTCGAGGAGTTTGTAATTGGGTCGCCCTCTTTTTACAAAAGGCGGTAGCCAAATCAGCATATTCTGAGGGAATGCGCACAGTAGAGACTTGGTCTGGACTCTCCACCGTCGTAGCACCGATGGAAACTCCTACACACCTGCCTGAGCACTCCTCTGACCACCCCTTTAGAGCCCTCTGTTGCCACGAAATCCTGGGGTTGTGACTGGCAAACCAGGGGATCCCCAGCACCACCGGAAATGCAGGAGAATCAATGAGGAAGAGACTAATTCTCTCCTCATGACCCTCTTGCGTGACCATGACCAGTGGAGCCATAGCCTCCCTGACTAGCCCTGACCCTAATGGTCGGCTATCTAAGGCGTGCACTGGGAAGGGTTTGTCAAGCTGAACAAGGGGGATCCCTAACCTATGCGCTAAACCACGGTCAATAAAATCCCCCGCCTCGCTTGAATCTACTAGCGCCTTATGCCGGGAAAGAGGGGAAAATTCAGGAAAACCAATCAATACATACATGTGACCAACAGGGGGCTCTGGGTGAGCTTGGTGCCGACTCACCTGAGGTGTCCGAGCAGTACTCGGCCTGGCATCTCGACTCCCTGGAGGGACCCCTCACCACCGGTCAGCAGTGTGCCCTCTGCGACCACAGCTGGCACAGGAAAGGCCACCTCCTCCGGTCGCCCTCGCTGCAGCACCTCCTAGCTCCATGGGCGTTGGAGTGGAGGAACTGGGGGATGGAACTAATAGAACTCAATCTGGACATCCGCGGGCCGCCAGCAAGTTGTCTAACCGAATGGACATGTCAATCAGCTGGTCCAAGGAGAGGGTGGTGTCTCTACAGGCCAGCTCCCTACGGACGTCCTCATGCAAACTGCACCTATAGTGATCAATCAAGGCCCTGTCGTTCCATCCCACGCCAGCGGCCAAGGTCCGGAACTCTAGAGCAAAGTCCTGAGCACTCCTCTTCTCCTGCTTCAGATGGAACAGCCGTTCACCCGCCGCTCGGCCCTCAGGTGGGTCATCGAACACGGCCCGAAAGCGGCGGGTGAACTCTGGGTAGTAGTCCCTTGCCGAGTCAGGATCGTTCCATACTGCGTTGGCCCACTCCAGGGCTTTACCTGAGAGGCAGGAGACAAGGGCGTTCACGCTCTCACCTCCCGAATGGAGCCGGATGAACGGTTGCCAGGTATACAGTGCCTTGCGAAAGTATTCGGCCCCCTTGAACTTTGCGACCTTTTGCCACATTTCAGGCTTCAAACATAAAGATATAAAACTGTATTTCTTTGTGAAGAATCAACAACAAGTGGGACACAATCATGAAGTGGAACGACATTTATTGGATATTTCAAACTTTTTTAACAAATCAAAAACTGAAAAATTGGGCGTGCAAAATTATTCAGCCCCCTTAAGTTAATACTTTGTAGCGCCACCTTTTGCTGCGATTACAGCTGTAAGTCGCTTGGGGTATGTCTCTACCAGTTTTGCACATCGAGAGACTGAAATTTTTTCCCATTCCTCCTTGCAAAACAGCTCAAGCTCAGTGAGGTTGGATGGAGGGCATTTGTGAACAGCAGTTTTCAGTTCTTTCCACAGATTCTCGATTGGATTCAGGTCTGGACTTTGACTTGGCCATTCTAACATCTGGATATGTTTATTTTTGAACCATTCCATTGTAGATTTTGCTTTATGTTTTGGATCATTGTCTTGTTGGAAGACAAATCTCCGTCCCAGTCTCAGGTCTTTTGCAGACTCCATCAGGTTTTCTTCCAGAATGGTCCTGTATTTGGCTCCATCCATCTTCCCATCAATTTTAACCATCTTCCCTGTCCCTGCTGAAGAAAAGCAAGCCCAAACCATGATGCTGCCACCACCATGTTTGACAGTGGGGATGGTGTGGTCAGGGTGATGAGCTGTGTTGCTTTTACGCCAAACATAACGTTTTGCATTGTTGCCAAAAAGTTCAATTTTGGTTTCATCTGACCAGAGCACCTTCTTCCACATGTTTGGTGTGTCTCCCAGGTGGCTTGTGGCAAACTTTAAACGACACTTTTTATGGATATCTTTAAGAAATGGCTTTCTTCTTGCCACTCTTCCATAAAGGCCAGATTTGTGCAATATACGACTGATTGTTGTCCTATGGACAGAGTCTCCCACCTCAGCTGTAGATCTCTGCAGTTCATCCAGAGTGATCATGGGCCTCTTGGCTGCATCTCTGATCAGTCTTCTCCTTGTATGAGCTGAAAGTTTAGAGGGACGGCCAGGTCTTGGTAGATTTGCAGTGGTCTGATACTCCTTCCATTTCAATATTATCGCTTGCACAGTGCTCCTTGGGATGTTTAAAGCTTGGGAAATCTTTTTGTATCCAAATCCGGCTTTAAGCTTCTTCACAACAGTATCTCGGACCTGCCTGGTGTGTTCCTTGTTCTTCATGATGCTCTCTGCGCTTTTAACGGACCTCTGAGACTATCACAGTGCAGGTGCATTTATACGGAGACTTGATTACACACAGGTGGATTGTATTTATCATCATTAGTCATTTAGGTCAACATTGGATCATTCAGAGATCCTCACTGAACTTCTGGAGAGAGTTTGCTGCACTGAAAGTAAAGGGGCTGAATAATTTTGCACACCCAATTTTTCAGTTTTTGATTTGTTAAAAAAGTTTGAAATATCCAATAAATGTCGTTCCACTTCATGATTGTGTCCCACTTGTTGTTGATTCTTCACAAAAAAATAGTTTTATATCTTTATGTTTGAAGCCTGAAATGTGGCAAAAGGTCGCAAAGTTCAAGGGGGCCGAATACTTTCGCAAGGCACTGTAAGTCCATCTGGAGTAAGAACCCCTGGCACCCGGCCACCGTCCCATCGTACTCCCTGGGGAGTGCGAGTTGAATCCCACTGGGCCCAGGCAATGAAGGAGAGGGTAGTGGTACTGGTTGGGTTGTGGCTGATGGAGGCGTGGGAAGGCCACCTCTCTCCCATCTTTTCATTGTCGCCATCACCTGATCCATTGCGGTCCCCAGCCGGTGTAACACTGCTGTGTGGTGTTGAATGCGCTCCTCCATGGACCCTGGGAGTGCGTCCGCTCCTGCTGACTCCATATCTGGTGCGGGATTCTGTGGTGATGTGCGTCTCGGTGAGAGGTGTAGAAGTCAGGCGCAGGAGAGCAGGTATGTCTGAGAAGCGTAACTTAATAATATAGTCCACCAATACAAAACGGTACAGACAAAAATCCCCAAACTATGCTCCACATACTCAGAAACTCGTGCAACCGCACGGAGGAACAAAACACAGTACCGACACTAAATACACGTGCATAACTGTGAAAACATTCAAATACGAACGAGCAACAATAACCACAAGTCTAATCCTGCACGAACTAAGGCAGGCAACAGGTTACCCTTATACAACACAGAATTAAACACAAATGAAACCAGGTGTGAAAGGATCACAGACAAAACAAACAGAAAAGGAAAAAGGGATTGGTGGCTTCTAGTAAACCGGCAACGCCGAGCGCCGCCCGAACAGGGAGAGGAGTTACCTTCGGTAGAAGTCGTGACAGTAGTCCTTATGTTTGTAAAGTTAAACATTGGTTTTGTTGTGGCAGTCTCAGCGTCATTCCGTTACTGTGGAATTGCCCTTGGTAATGAAAGTGTGTCTCATCAAGTTACTGTAGCTGCAAAGAGTGTCAATAAGCTTTAATTCTGAACGCTTGAATCAGAGCTCTTGTGAAACGGGGACCTCTTTTGGCAAGGCTTTTCATAGCGTGGCGTGTGGGATAGAGCTTTTCATTGAAACATAAGTAGTACCTCATCTAATCGTGTGATGTGTCATTTGAAATATGGCATCAGATGTGCGAGTCATCACCACAGCAGACCTTTCAATGTCACTGTCAGACGCCCTTTCAGGTCCATGTTATTTATATGCCAGACAACAACTCAGCAGTCTATTGACTTTGGTGTGGCTTGCACTTTTCACTTCCCAGAGGATCGGGTATACATGGATGGATTATTTCTTGACGTCCTCTGTCTCAGCTACTCCATAATGATTTCCATTTGAGCTGTTAAATGTAAAAAGTACAGAAGACTCGGATTATGTGTGAGGATTTTTGCAGCCTGTATACTGTTTACACACGTTTTATGCTAAGCTAATAGGTGAGTGGAATAAATGTGTCAAATCAAATTGTATTTGTCACAATCACGTGTTTAGCAGATGTTATTGCGGATGTAGCGAAATTATTGTGTCTCTAGCTCTAACAGTGCAGTAATATCTAACAGTAATATCTAACAATTTCACAACAATACACACATCTAAATTAAAGGAATGGAATGAAGGATATTTTAATATCGGGCGAGCAATGTCAGAGCGGCATAGACTAAGATACAGTAGAATAGGATAGAATACAGTATATACATACAGTATATATGAGATGAGTAATGCAAAATATGTAAACATTATTAAAGTGACTAGTGTTCCATTATTAAAGTGGCCAGTGATTCCAAGTCTATGTATATAGGTCAGCAGCCTCTAATGTGCTAGTGATAGCTATTTAACAGAATTTAACAGTCTGATGACCTTGAGATAGAAGCTGTTTTTCTGTGTCTCGGTTCCAGTTTTGATGCACCTGTCCTGACCTCATCTTGTGGATGATAGCTGGGTGAACAGGCCTTGGCTCACATGGTTGTTGTCCTTGATGATCTTTTTGGCCTTCCTGTGACATTGGGGGCTGTAGGTGTCCTGGCGGGCAGGTAGTGTGCCCCCGGTAATGCATTGGGCAGACCACACCACCCTCTGGAGAGCCCTGCGGTTGCGGGTGGTGCAGTTGCCGTACCAAGCGGTGATACAACACGACAGGATTCTCTCAATTGTGCGTGTGTGTGCGCGCGCGTGTGTGTGTGTGTAGGGTCATGGTCTGTAAGCTCATTGAGCTGTGTTTCAGGGCACAGAATTAAAGTAGCTAAAGCTGCACCCTCCCCCTCCCTTCCCCTCTCTACCCCACTCCCTCCTCTACCCCTCCCTCCAGTGAGTGGATGAGGGGTCAGGAGCGCAAGGGCTGATGCTGCTCCACTGCCTCCAGACAGGACAAAGAAAGGATGTCCACAACTCTGGAGCAGCTGATTCCCAGGGCACCAAAGACACGTTAATCAAATCTGCTACAGAAAGCTACCTAGCGCAGAACAGACAGACATTCATAGAGAACTGTGTTACACAGATTCAAGTCAACCCAGTTGAAGGGGGGCTAGGCAGAGCGGACTGAGGTCTGTAACTACTGAGGTTTCCAGTAGCATACTGGAAGAGTGTTGTGGACCACAGCTGCACCTCCCCCCTGGTATGGAGCGTGGGGAGGGTTCACGACGATCAGGTGAGCTCATCTGTGTGATAAACCCTATGAAATAATCAGGATGGACATATTTGCATATTCACAATCTGGTCTGTAGTAAGAATTTTGCTCATGACCACAGCTGTTTGTCTTGTTGTGGAAGCTTTGGTTAAGCCATCATCATGTATGTGTTTGTTAGGTCTGTCCTTGTGTATTGTACTGTAGTTAGTCTGTGATACGTATATCTGCGTTTGCATTAGTGCTGGGGGGACCGAGGGTTAAATATAGGGATTTGATATCTCTCTCTGTCTCTGTGTCTGTGCGTCTTACCTTCAGGCTCAGGTGTGCTAGGCTAGGCAGCTTATGAATCTGCCACTGTGGAGGCTTAACGAGTTATAAACAGCTCTCATTGTCATTTATTATCATAGAGGCCGCACCACTTCACTTCACACTACCCGATGAGATTGTGTCGTTGTGTGGACAGATTTTTCAACATTTGGGTGGCTTTAAATAGTGAAAATGTCTGTTAAATCAGCCAAATGGTTCATATTTGAGCGAGAGAGATTTTGTCTACATTGGCGTTAAATTAAGATATTCCTAGTGTTTGAGATTCTTACCTTGAAGTTATTCACTTACGCCAACTTACGCAAAATGTGTTATTATCATACAATTTGGCAAGTACTTCTACTGTATGTTCAACTCTGTTAATCTCTGTCAACAGAACAAACATACTGTAAATCAACAGGATTATCTCCCAGAATTAATGCATAAACCTGAACCTGTCCACCTCCCTAGATTGACACAGTGTCAGCTCCCCTTTGTCTAATTTAATGATGTAGCCTGATATAACTGGTACCTGTGCCTTCCCTGTGTCTGGAATGAACAGAGCAGATGGCGATGGATGGTTCTACCAATGCCCTCGTCTTATCTTCGGAAGACTGGCTTGCTTTCCTTAGCCTACTGTAAAATGTCCTGGCTGTCTGTCAATTGTATTTAGTGTGCTAGTTTTGGTTTGCCAAACTCATGTCATTAGAAACAGCGACTGTGGAAAGAGACTACCCACTGGAAACAAACTGTTTGAATCAACATTGTTTCAACGTAATTTGTCAACGTATTGTGATGTGGAATCTCTACCTGGAAAAAATATATTGGATTCGAACCACAGGATTATGTCATCATTGTAACCAATTTTTAGCATAGACAAACCTTGTAAAATATGTTGAATTTTAACCTTCGAAACAATGTCAGATCTTAAACATTATATCCACTATATGTATATCATCACTTTGGCTATACAGTAAATAGCCTAATAACTTGTCGTCACGTTAACAAATTATGTTGGATTCACGTCCCCAACTAAACCCAAAATAAAAGTTAAAGAATAGGATTAAGCCATTGGCTCAGATTAAATTATCCAAGCATTATACATGGTATGACCAAAAGTATGTGGACAACATCTCATTCCAACAGCATGGGCATTAATATGGAATTTGTTTCCCCTTTGCTGCTATAACAGCCTCTACTGTTCTGAGAAGGCTTTCCACTCGATGATGGAACATTGGAAAGGGCCTTCCCCAAACTGTTACCACAAAGTTGGAAGAACATAATCGTCTAGAATGTCATTGTATGCTGCAGTATAAACATTTCCCTTTACTGGAACTAAGGGCCCTAGCCTGAATCATAAAAAACAGCCCCAGACCATTATTCCTCCTCCACAAAACTTTACAGTTGGAATAATGCATTCGGGCAGGTAGCGTTCTACTGGCATCCACCAAACCCAAATTCGTCCGTCGGACTGCCAGATGGTGAAGCGTGATTCATCACTCCAGAGAACGCGTTTCCTCTGCTCCAGAGACCTATGGCAGGGAGCTTTACACCACTCCAGCCGACGCTTGTCATTGCGCATGGTGATCTTAGGCTTGTGTGTGGCTGCTCAGCCATGGAAACCCATTTCATGAAGCTCCTGACGATCAGTTATTGCGCTGACTCCTAGTGAGTGTTGCTACCGAGGACAGATGATTTTTATGCTCTTCAGCACTCGGCGGTCCTGTTTTATGAGCTTGTGTGGCCGACCACTTTGCGGCTGAGCCTTTGTTGCTCCTAGATATTTCCATTTCACAATAACAGCACTTACAGTTGACCGCGGCAGCTCTAGCAGGGCCGAAATTTGACAAACTGACTTGTTGGAAAGGTGGTATCCTATGACGGTGCCACGTTGAAAGTCATGGAGTTCTTCGGTAAGGCCATTCTACTGCCAATGTTTCACTATGAAGATTGCATGTCTGTGTGCTCGATTTTATACACGTGTCAGCAATGGATGTGGCTGAAATAGCCGAATCCACTAATTTGAAGGGTTATCTACTGTAACTATAAATGTCTTCTTATGCAATCATAGAAACCGTGCATGTCTGTGGAGATCTTCACAATTGCTATAATAATCTGTGCAGAATCTCGAACAGCATTGATCACTTGCACTATGTAATTTTTATATAATCTCAACTGCAATCCAGGTCATTTGGTTGTTGTAACGTATACGCTTGGAGTCAGGAAGAAAGTGCTGAAGGTGAGTTTAATGATGAGAGACGGCAGATAAACAAAACAGGAGACTCATACTGACCAAAACCAACACGGCCTGATGACTGAGGCTACTGAGGGTTAACTAAAGGGAGAGTCAAGGTGATGAGATCCAGGTGTGCATAACGATGGGGAGCAGGTGTGCTTAATGATGGTTGCCAGGTGTGCGTTATGATAGTTGCCAGGACTGGTGGTTAGTAGACTGGCGACGTCTAGCGCTGGAGCAGGAGTAGGCGTGACAGTTGTGCTATTAACAGTGATAACACATTAAGTCAGGGTTTCCCAAGCTCAGTCTGCGGGGCCCCAAGGGGTGGATGTTTTGGTTTTTGCCCTAGCACTACACAGCTGATTCAAATAATCAACTAATCATCAAGCTTTGAATCAGCTGTGTATTGTTAGGGCAAAAACAAAGATGTGCACCCCTTGGGGTTTGGGAAACACTGCATTTAAGTTGCTGTATAAATATCTGAAATTGTATTCCCATTTGAACTTTGTTGTGTTTTTAAATGGTTGAAAGCGCAGTGATAACACATTTGAGAATTCAACAAACTTCTGGCTGTCTTTTTGAGTGGATGAATAAAGGTTGAAATCTCATTGATCAATGTCTCAATCAAATATTACCCAATTTCTATGTTGGAATTACGTGGTGTGTCCAGTGTGCACTGTAGGGCAAACTAAATATGTATTGCAAAGAAATCCGATGCTTGAGAAATTGTGCACTTTTCATTGAAACCCTCTTGGGAAGTAACGTCCCATCTCATTTACAAGGAAGTCTCTGTAATGGAAATGGTTGATCTGTTGTGATGATTAATAGCAGATTGGCGAAACTCCTTTTATGGAACTCTGTCGTTATCGGCCTGAATACTACACTTCATAATGAGATGACAACATTGAAATGTTCCTTATCACTGCATCTCACCTCTTATTTTACACCAGGTGGAGAGCAATCATTGGAAAATAACATTGTATTACAATATCACAAAAATATAAAGTTTTGTTCAGGGTAGTTTGTCCTTGTTCATCATACTGTACAGGAGATCTACAGTGTCATTCTCATTGACCAGTGTCACTAGCAGCCTCATCAGATGCACACGATCGCATTGATTTCTCTCGTCACAGCATAACCCCATAGGACATTACTACGGAAATGACAATCAACATGACTTTGTCTGGACTGTAGAGGTTTTCTTTATCGATTGCAGAGGAAAGTGGTGTTTGTGTTGTTTCATAAGAAATGTAGTTTAACAAAAATTGCAATATTTTGGTACCATGTAATCAATAAGATACCATGAAATCAATAGTGATTGGGCAGACAAATATAGTAGAGGTGTTTTCTTTCTCCTTTTCTGTTGTCTCCCAGGAGATGTCACTCCCAGAGAGAGCAGCCCTTTCATCAACAACACTGACCAAGACCAAGAAAACTACTACGATGGCAAAAACATGGCTCTCTTTGAGGTAATCCACATGTCAAGGCTTTTGATATCATAATGTAATTCATTACCACATAGGTTTTATGCCACTTTAATGTAAAGTGAGAGCTACAGTGGGGCAAAAAAGTATTTAGTCAGCCACCAATTGTGCAAGTTCTCCCACTTAAAAAGATGAGAGAGGCCTGTAATTTTCATCATAGGTACACTTCAACTGTGACAGACAAAATGAGAAAAAAAATACAGAAAATCACATTGTAGGATTTTTAAGGAATTTATTAGCAAATTATGGTGGAAAATAAGTATTTGGTCACCTACAAACAAGCAAGATTTCTGGCTCTCACAGACCTGTAACTTCTTCTTTAAGAGGCTCCTCTGTCCTCCACTCGTTACCTGTATTAATGGCACCTGTTTGAACTTGTTATCAGTATAAAAGACACCTGTCCACAACCTCAAACAGTCACACTCCAAACTCCACTATGGCCAATACCAAAGAGCTGTCAAAGGACACCAGAAACAAAATTGTAGACCTGCACCAGGCTGGGAAGACTGAATCTGCAATAGGTAAGCAGTTTGGTTTGAAGAAATCAACTGTGGGAGCAATTATTAGGAAATGGAAGACATACAAGACCACTGATAATCTCCCTCGATCTGGGGCTCCACGCAAGATCTCACGCCGTGGGGTCAAAATGATCAAAAATCCCAGAACCACACGGAGGGACCTAGTGAATGACCTGCAGAGAGTTGGGACCAAAGTAACAAAGCCTACCATCAGTAAGACACGACGCCGCCAGGGACTCAAATCCTGCAGTGCCAGACGTGTCCCCCTGCTTAAGCCAGTACATGTCCAGGCCCGTCTGAAGTTTGCTAGAGAGCATTTGGATGATGCAGAAGAAGATTGGGAGAATGTAATATGGTCAGATGAAACCAAAATATAACTTTTTGGTAAAAACTCAACTCGTTGTGTTTGGAGGACAAAGAATGCTGAGTTGCATCCAAAGAACACCATACCTACTGTGAAGCATGGGGGTTGAAACATCATGCTTTGGGGCTGTTTTCCTGCAAAGGGACCAGGACGACTGATCCGTGTAAAGGAAAGAATGAATGGGGCCATGTATCGTGAGATTTTGAGTGAAAACCTCCTTACATTAGCAAGGGCATTGAAGATGAAACGTGGCTGGGTCTTTCAGCATGACAATGATCCCAAACACACCGCCCGGGCAACGAAGGAGTGGCTTCGTAAGAAGCATTTCAAGGTCCTGGAGTGGCCTAGCCAGTCTCCAGATCTCAACCCCATAGAAAATCTTTGGAGGGAGTTGAAAGTCTGTGTTGCCCAGCAACAGCCCCAAAACATCACTGCTCTAGAGGAGATCTGCATGGAGGAATGGGCCAAAATACCAGCAACAGTGTGTGAAAACCTTGTGAAGACTTACAGAAAACGTTTGACCTCTGTCATTGCCAACAAAGGGTATATAACAAAGTATTGAGATAAACTTTTATTATTGACCAAATACTTATTTTCCACCATAATTTGCAAATAAATTCATAAAAAATCCTACAATGTGATTTTCTGGATTTTGTTTCCTCATTTTGTCTGTCATAGTTGAAGTGTACCTATGATGAAAATTACAGGCTTCTCTCATATTTTTAAGTGGGAGAACTTGCACAATTGGTTGCTGACTAAATACTTTTTTGCCCCACTGTATGTGCTTACATGGATTATATTGTAGAGTACATATCATCCAAACATTTGTTGCTTTTGTTTGTTCTGTACTTGGATGTCTTCAATGCCATGACATCCCGATTCAATGTCGTTGTATCCTTATTGACAGGAAGAGATTGAGAGCAACCCCATGGTGTCCTCCCTCCTCAACAAGCTGGTTAACTACACCAACCTCACCCAGGGGGTCACTGAGCATGAGGAGTATGAAAATGAGGAGGGGGTTACAAAGATTAGAGTCAAGGTACGGACCACATTACCATTGTGCATTATTAAGACTTTCTCTTGGTGGGTACTTTGTGGGAGACCTCGCTAAAGAGGTACAGTAGTAGACAGACATTGTATTAACTGTCAATCCACTTGACAAGGACGTTGTTGTTGGATCACAATAACATCTATATTATTGTGCAAACCAACATGAGTTGACTAGGTTAGTGTGGTAGCTATGCAACAGCACTTCTGAGAGCAGAGCGCATGTGAGAATATAAAGCAGCATTCTTCTGACCAACCAACCAAAGAAATACTCCTACTGTTGCTATTCAGCGTCACAGCACCAACACGAGGCCGCAGAAACTAACCATGCCTCTGTCCCCTGACAATTACCCCAGTACCTCTCCCTGCTGGAGATCTGATTGGCTCAGGGGGGGGAGGTTGTGGAGACAGAGTGGATAGTGAGGATGCCACTCCAGGTTGTGAACGGTCCATGAACAAGGGCCACATTGACCCTGGTAAAAAGGCGTATAGGAGAACCAACAGCAGTATTGAGAGAGGGCTGTGTTGTGTTATGGGATATATGGTATGTACTGTATTCATGCAGTGTCTTTGTGTGCGAGTGGGGGGCTGTTGATGTGACGTGTGTGTGTGTGTGGTGGGAGGGGGGTTCTCTGATCTTGAAAGAGTGGGGGCTGTTGCACCTTTGGAGTATAACAGGGGGTGCTTATGTCATCAGGCGGTGGATGACACATTCGAGTTGTTCATTTATCCTGTGGTGATCGGGGCATGGATTGTATGGCTGTAATGAAGTTCAGCAGATCATTGTTAAGGTAGCCTGTTACTGTACACTGTGTAGCATTATGTTTGACTGTTATATTTGGCTATTCATGCTTTCCAAACTGTACAAGCACACAGAGCAAATATAGTATAATTTCACTGAATAGTTCTGTTGTTTATTTCTCTGGAGAACTGCAAAGGACTTCAAATACTTTACTGTTATGACATATGAGCATGAGTTGGGCATGTGGAAAATAGGCTGGGCACTGTGGAAGGATTCTCTACTGATGCTTTGTTACTGACGTCTTGTTACTGACGTCTTGTTACTGACGTCTTGTGACTGACGTCTTGTGACTGACGTCTTGTGACTGACGTCTTGTGACTGACGTCTTGTTACTGACGTCTTGTGACTGACGTCTTGTGACTGACGTCTTGTGACTGACGTCTTGTTACTGACGTCTTGTGACTGACGTCTTGTTACTGACGTCTTGTGACTGACGTCTTGTTACTGACGTCTTGTGACTGACGTCTTGTGACTGACGTCTTGTTACTGACGTCTTGTTACTGACGATTTGTTACTGACGATTTGTTACTGATGTTTTGTTCGAAGGACATTGCAATGTCTTTTAGCATTACATCTGACTACTCATTGTCTGAAAAGCCAATGCAAACTGTATCCTAATGCCACTCTCTCCCTAGACCCCCATAAATATAATTATTTACGTTCTAAATTCTAAACTATGACACACGTTTATACTGCAAACAATTCATCAGTTGTGTTTACATAATTTTATCAGACAATATTTGCCAAACTTCATTTGGAAACACAGGAGGATGGATGTGGGATGGAACAGGCTAAACCAAAACAACTTATGTGATGGAATTGTTTCAGGAGGATTGGGGTGATATGGTTGGCATGTGACAGTGTTGACTATGTGTAGAGAAAGTAATGAGAGTTTTATGAGAGTAACCCTGCTAAATTATGTTTGTAGTCGTGAGAAAATATTTGTAATTGTGTCGCTACAGGGCACAGTTAAGCAGCTGACTTCGGGACCATTGACTTCACCATTGTTTTTTATGCTGCCAGTGACCGGATTCTGACTGAAATGGTTTTGATGGTTGCTAATGAGCCAATTGTAAAATAAACATTTTCTAAATAGTGTACGGCTCTGATAATAGTCTGTCAGCGCAAGTCTTTTTGCCCACAATACAATTGAATACCAAAATTTATCTCAGTATTTATTGTGGCTGGTTTTATTTGATTTATTAGGATCCCCACTAGCTAGACTTACTGGGGTCTGACACATTACATGAGAGACATTACAGGCAAAATACTTTAGAATTGACATACATTTAAAAACATTAACATGTATTGTGCGTGTGTGTGCATCAGTTACACATACATGTCAGTACATACAGTATACTGTATATATAAAAATATGTGAACACCCCTTCAAATGAGCAGATTCAGTTATTTCAGCCACATCCTTTGCTGAAACGTTTATAAAATCGAGCACACAGCCATGCAATCTTCATAGCGAAACATTGGCAGTAGAACGGACTTACCGAAGAGCTCAGTGACTTTCAACGTGGCACTGTCATAGGATGCCACCTTTCCAACAAGTCAGCTTCTCAAATATTTGCCCTGCTAGAGCTACCACGGTCAACTGTAAGTGCTGTTATTGTGAAGTGGAAATGTCTAGGAGCAATAACGTCTCAGCCGCCGAAGTGGTCGGCCACACAAGCTCACAGAACGGGACCGCCGATTGCTGAACTGGTCATCGGGAGCTTCATGGAATGGGTTTCCATAGCAGAGTAGCCTCAGATCGCAATGCCAAGATTCGGTTGGAGTGGTGTAAAGCTCTCCGCCATTGGATTCTGGAGCAGTGGAAACACGTTCTCTGGAGTCATGAATCACGCTTCACCATCTAGTTGTGCAACTGACAAATCGGGATTTGGAGGATGCAAGGAGAACACTACTTGCCCCAATGAATAGTGCCAACTGTAAAGTTTGGTGGAGGAGGATTCCTTGCTTCCAATGGTCCTTTTTGTGGCAATAGTTTGGGGAAGGCCCTTTCCTGTTTCAGTATGACAATGCCTTCTTGCACAAATCGAGGTCCATACAGAAATAGTTTGTCGAGATCGGAGTGGAAGAACTTGACTGGCCTGCACAGAACCCTGACCTCAACCCCATCGAGCACCTTTGGGATGAATTGGAACGCCGATTGCGAGCCAGGCCTAATCGCCCAACATCAGTGCCCGACCTCCCTAATGCTCTTGTGGCTGAATGGAGGCAAGTCCCCACAGCAATGTTCCAGCATCTAGTGGAAAGCCTTCCCAGAAGAGTGGAGGCTCTATTGGCAGCAAAGTGGGGACCAACTCCACATTAATGCCCATGATTTTGGAATGAGATGTTTGACGAGCAGGTGTACTTTTGGTCATGTAGTGTACACACAACAAGTAGGTCACATGGGGGAGTGGTGTTGTGCCGTGAGGTGTTGCTTTATTTGTTTTTTGAAACCAGGCTTGCTGTTCACTTGCACTATATAAGATGGAAGGGAATTCCATGGACCAAATGTGTATGTCAGTGCTGTGTGTAAATTGACTATGCAAACAATATGGAATTTCCAACACATTAATGCTTCTTTTATAAAAACAAGAAGTGATGTAGTCAGTCTTTCCTCGACTTTTAGCCAACCCAAGAGAGACAGGCATGCGTAGTATTAATATCAGCCCTCTGATTACAATGAAGAGTAAGACGTGCCGCTCTGTTCTGGGCCAGCTGCAGCTTAACTAGGTCTTTCTTCACAGCACTTGACCATATGACTGGACAATAATCAAGATAAGAGAAAACTAGAGCATGGAGGACTTGCTTTGTGGAGTGTGGTGTCAAAAAAAGCACAGCATATCTTTATTACAGACAATTGACCTTGTATTCTCAGCTGTATTTTACAGGATTGTACAATATTGTACCTCTTTTCTTCCCTGGCCCTCTACGTTGGCTCCTCCAGAGTCCTCAGATGGGCACATTCATCGGCGTGTACCTGCCCTGCATGCAGAACATCCTGGGAGTCATCCTCTTCCTGCGTCTCACCTGGATCGTTGGCACCGCCGGCATTTTGGAGTCTTTCGCCATCGTCGTCATGTGTTGCACCTGTGTGAGTACTATGTAGTAATACAAATAGAGTACTAAGGTGTGAGTACTATTGGGCTTAACTACTTATATACAAACACTCCTCCGTTTTGGGGACTTCAGGTACTAAACTGTGGAATTCTCTGCCAATCTTAGTTCTCTCTGCCATGAATGAAGCGGTCTCATTTTGGTCCCCGAGGACATTGTAACCATACACCCACCAATGCTACTCTTTTGTATTTTTTTTACTCTCTTACAGACCATGCTGACAGCGATATCCATGAGTGCTATTGCAACAAATGGGGTAGTGCCAGGTAATGTCAGTTCAACTTATTTTCCACCTTGAATAAGAAACCTCAACCTCTGCTTTTATGGTTATTTAGCACTATATCCCTATTGCATTGGAGCTATATAATCTGTGGCGGACTTCTTTTCCTTCCAGTCTTTTTACCCATATCTGTTCTCTTGCCCCATGCAGCCGGAGGCTCCTACTACATGATCTCCAGGTCTTTGGGACCAGAGTTTGGTGGGGCTGTGGGCTTGTGTTTTTACCTGGGAACCACATTCGCTGGCTCCATGTACATCCTGGGTACCATTGAGATCCTTCTGGTAAGGATAAAACAATGCCTGGTCGTGATATAGGAAATACACAATGTTTAGAGGCAGGAGTTTTTCATTACCACATGACTCTTCCAGGAGTTGGCACCTTGTAACAGCCTATAACAATGGCTTAGACTTTTTCCTGGACATGTGACATGGGCCGGGGAAACTGTTGGCCCAAACAATGTTTCATGAAGGTAGTGTCCGAGCTTTCTCCTATTCTTGTTCCAGACGTACATTGTGCCGAACGCTGCAGTGTTTGTGGCGGAGAAGAAGGAGGGCGAGGCGGAGGCAATGCTGAATAACATGCGTGTGTACGGGACTTGCTGCCTGGCTCTCATGGCTCTGGTGGTGTTTGTGGGAGTCAAATATGTCAACAAGCTGGCCCTGGTCTTCCTGGCCTGTGTGGTGCTCTCCATCATGGCCATCTACGCCGGAGTCATCAAGACCGTCATAGAACCACCAGACTTCCCGTGAGTTAGATAGTTCATCTATAGGCAAAGGAGATGCTTGTGTCTATGTTTGTCTGGTCAGATTCATATTCACACTTTAATAAAGGACCATCATCAGTCATCTGATCTTACAGGGCTGAATACTAAAGTGATCACACATTGATATCAGTGAGACAGATATTTATAGACGCTTTACAGTGGTTACAGTGGCCAAAAAGAAAAGATTCTTAGTTCTTTATACAAGAAGATATCCTGATGAATATATGTATATATTTCCCACAGAATCTGTCTCCTGGGGAACCGTTCCTTACAGAACCACAACTTTGAGAAGTGTGTGAAGACAGAGGTGATCAAGAACGTGACGTACACCACTAAGCTGTGGGAGCTGTTCTGTGACAGCCACCACCTCAACGCCACCTGTGATGAGTACTTCACCCTGAACAACGTCACTGAGATCCAGGGCATCCCAGGCCTGCTCAGTGGGGTCATCAAAGGTCAGTGGAGCAACAAGACAAATTTCTCGAAAACAATTGTTGCGTGGTAATAAAGTTATCTGATTCTGTGTCAGAGGACACTTATTGGCACTACTACTACTTACTCACTTACCAAATGATTATTGGCATATTTTATCAAAGCCGTATCATCTGGTTTGATCAACCCGGGGCGCAATAAGGAAGTCAAACTAGTCGGGGCATGGACTCTACAAGGCGTCAAAAGTGTTCCTCAGGGATGCTAGCCCATTTTGAGTGCAAAAGTTGTGTCAAGTTGGCTGGATGTCCTTTGGTTGGTGGACCATTATTGATACAAACTGGTGCGCCTGGCACCTACTACCATACCCCATTGGAAGGGACTGAAATATTTTCTCTTGCATGGCACATATACACAATCCATGTCTCAATTCTTTGAAGGCTTAAAAATCCTTCTTTAACCCATCTCCTCCCCTTCATCTACACTGATTGAAGTGGATTTAACAAGTGGCATCAATAAAGGATCATAGCTTTCACCTGGATTCACCTGTCATGGAAAGAGCAGGTGTCCTTAATGTTTTGTAAACTCAGATTATAGTCTACTATAATGCGTCTCCTCTGTGTCCCCTGTTAGACAACATGTGGGGGGACTACGGGCCCAGTGGGATGCTGGTAGAGAAGAAGAGGCAGTCATCTGTTCCAGCCCAGGATAACTCCAGAGATATCTACATGCCTTACGTCTTCAACGACATCTCCACCTTCTTCACTCTGCTGGTGGGAATCTACTTCCCCTCCGTCACAGGTTGGTATAGTAGCCATATTGTCATATTGTAGCTACCTCCATATGACATAATGTATTGTTTGTCATCCTCACGCTGATTGTAAGGGTGTTACTGTAACTTGTGCTTTGGAAGAGTTACTGTAACTTACGCTTTTGTGTTTTTAGTTTTGGTGTTGTTTTCTGCTGCGGAGATAACATTTAAGTATGTTGGTGATTTCCTGAATTTCAGCTTCTGAAGAATCTATGTGTGTCCCATCACAGGAATCATGGCGGGCTCCAACAGATCTGGAGACCTCCGAGATGCCCAGAGGTCTATTCCTTTCGGCACCATCCTGGCCATAGCAACCACTTCTTTCATTTGTATCCTTGGAGAAACCATGGAGATGATGACGTGCATGTGTGGAGTGGTGTGCATGCATGCATGGAGTGCTGGCATGTGTGTTTTAGTGTGGGAGAGTGTATGTGTTGTGCATTTGTTAACTTTGACAACACTATTTCTTTCTTAACCCCAACTCCCAGACATGACTTGTGTTGTGCTATTTGGGGCCTGTATCGAGGGTGTTGTTTTGAGAGACAAGTAACTACTATTCCACAGTTATTATTTATGACATGGCTGTTATGACATTATATACAATAGCATTGATGCAGAAGCCATCCCTGCTGTGTATAACTTGTATATTAAAGACCTTCGTGTCATTCAAACAGTGCCTTCAGAAAGTATTTACACCTTTTGACATTTTCCACATTTTGTTGTGATACAGCCACATTTTTGTCACTGATCTACACACGATACCCCATACTCTCAAAGTGGAATTTTGTTTGTAGAACGTTTTTTAAATCAATAAAAATTTAAAAGCTGAAATGTCTTTAGTCAATAAGTATTCAACCCCTTTGTTATGGCAAGCCTAAATAAGTTCAGGAGTAAAAATGTGCTTAACAAATTGCATAATAAGTTGAATGGACCCTCTCTGTACCACAGATATAGAATTATCTGTAATGTCTCTCAATCGAGGAGTGGATTTCAAGCCCAGTTTCAACCACAAAGATCAATATTGACTCATGGGTGTGAATTCATATGTTATATGTTAGATTTCATTTTCAATCAATTTGCAAAACTTTCTAAAAACATGTTTCCACTTTGTCATTATGGGTTACAGTACCTGTGTTTGTATACCATTCAACTGTGTCTGTTTCTGCTACAGATTTGGGGACTCTGTCAAGAAGAACTTGGTGATTGGAACTCTGGCATGGCCTTCTCCATGGGTGATCGTGATTGGCTCCTTCTTCTCCTGCTGTGGGGCAGGGCTGCAGAGTCTTACTGGTGCCCCTCGTCTGCTGCAGGCCATAGCACGTGACGGGATTGTCCCCTTTCTGCAGGTAAGAAGGTCCTAAAGTCTGTGCTATGCCCCTTGCTATTACATCTCAATAACATAGAGAAACTAGCTGAAGTGTTTATCTCTTTATTTTTCTCTCCTTCTCCATCTCTCTCTCTCTCCCCTCCTCCAGGTGTTTGGTCATGGTAAAGCCAATGGGGAACCTACCTGGGCCCTCTTGATGACCGCTGGGATCTGTGAGATTGGAATCCTTATTGCATCACTGGATGCTGTTGCCCCCATTCTCTCAATGTGAGTGTGTTCAGTATGTGTGTAGAAGGTGATACTGCAAATGTGAGCTTGTGTCTTTCTCTCTATAGTAATGGGATGTTTTATCCTGTCAGTTGTGTACAGTATTAGCTCATTATCCGTTTGGAAGCCTATAAGTCACTTCTATTCATCTTCTCCGTGGGGCTGGGTTGCAGGTTTTTCCTGATGTGCTACCTGTTTGTCAACCTGGCCTGTGCCGTCCAGACACTGCTCCGCACTCCCAACTGGAGGCCCAGGTTTAAGTTCTACCATTGGTGAGTTAATATTTTCCATGCCAAAAGTGTCAATTCAGGGATCTTATACTCTGGACCAATATTAAGTTACAGCCCAGCACTAACACATCCAATCAACTAATCATGAAGCACTTTGTGAAATAGGTCAAGTACATATGCAGTCTTAAGAGCAGATATTCAGAAGGAGGCAGAAGGTTCTGGTGCAAAGGTGTCCATATTTCTTAACAGCGATAGCCTGCAATAAATATTTAAAAGACAAATGGGTAGACAATGAATTTACTTCTCACACAAAATACCGAACTGCACTAAGCCTAAAACAGGCTCACCCTGTAGCTTCCATAGCTCTTACATGTGTACATGGCTCAAGCAGCCTCCCCTCGATCAACAAACCCAATCTACCTAGAAACCCAAAACAGGCGCTTATACCCTCTAAGCCCCTCTCTGGTACATACCCATGTCCAATAACAAGTAACCACATAATTGGTATACAAATGTAACTGGCTTCCTCATAATTACCCAAATACATACATTATGTCTAAAACAGATGTGACCACTTCCATGTGCACTTTAAATTGGGCACACGTTAAACATTAATCATGAATTCTTACATGAATAGAACCTGCGAATGACCACAACTCAGTACAGTATAGTGGTGCGCAAAGGCGCACAACTCAAATGACACAGACAAGACATGACTCACTGTGCTCCGACACAACGTGGGAAGTATGAACAAAGGCAAGCATTAACAGAATGAAACAGAGTCTCTAACTCGTGAGTGTTGCAATGATTCTGTGCACTGAAACAATGTTCCACTCTCGTAGGCTAGAGACAAGTAAATCACCGCATTTATGTTTGGAACCGATTATACGAAAAATACCTTTCCATACAAACATTTTACTACAGAACTGGGAATTAACCTTAAACAGTAGCTTATTGCTAACAAAGGAGCTAAATACTTATATAGTCATGTGCAGTGTTGAGTATAATGCTTCTTGAAATAAATGGCAAAATGCATATGGGAAATAGAAAGTGCTATTTGGATATAGAGCCGATTAGACAGTGTGCGTGTTCGTGACAAGTGGGCATAAATCCACATCATCACACACTTGATAAGTTAAATCAGGTGTGTCAGTGCTGGGCTAGAACGAAAGCCTGCACTGCTCAAACGTGCCCAAGATCAGGATGTAGTAACTCTGACCTAATGCCTATCCAACCAATAAGCCCATTCAATAAGCTGTTGTCCTGTTCTCTGGTCCCTGCAGGACGCTGTCATTCCTGGGGATGAGCCTGTGTGTCTCCCTCATGTTCATCTCCTCCTGGTACTACGCTCTGGTAGCCATGTCTATTGCTGGATGCATCTATAAGTACATTGAGTACAGAGGGTAAGATTTTGGTTTTCCAATAACAGCTAAATAACATTAATTCAACTACTGCAATTGCATTGGTAATGTCCCCACTCAAATCAAATCAAATGTTATTGGTCATGTACACATGGATAGCAGATGTTAATGTGAGTGTAGAGAAATGCTTGTGCTTCCAGTTCCGACAGTGCTGTAATATTTAACAAGTAATGTAAGGGGATGGAGTAAGAAAATGTACATATAAATATATGGATGCGTGATGGCAGAGCGGCATAGGCAAGATGCAGTAGATGGTATAAAATACAGTATATACATATGAGATTGGTAATGTAGGATATGTAAACATTATTAAAGTGGCATTATTTAAAGTGACTAGTGATACCTTTATTAAATACATTTATTAATGTGGCCAGTGATTTGAGTCTGTGTGTTGGCAGCAGCCTCTCTATGTTAGTGATGGCTGTTTAACAGTTTGATGATAGAAGCTGTTTTTCAGTCTTTCGGTCCCAGCTTTGATGCGCCTGTACTGACCTCGCCTTCTGGATGATAGCGGGGTGAACAGGCAGTGGCTCAGGTGGTTGATGTCCTTGATGATCTTTTTGGCCTTCCTGTGACATCGGGTGCTGTAGGTGTCTTGGAGGGCAGGCAGTGTGCCCCCGGTGAAGCTTTGTGCAGACCTCACTACCCTCTGGAGAGCCTTGCGGTTGAGGGTGGTGCAGTTGCCGTACCAGGCGGTGATACAGCCTGACAGGATGCTCTCGATTGTGCATCTGTAAAAGTTTGTGAGGGTTTTAGGTGACAAGCCAAATTTCTTCAGCCTCCTGAGGTTGAAGAGGTGCTGTTGCGCTTTCTTCATCACGCTGTCAGTGTGGGTGGACCATTTCAGTTTGTCCGTGATGTGTTCACCGAGGAACATAAAATGTTCCACCTTCTCCACTACTGTCCCGTCGATGTGGATAGGGAGGGTGCTCCCTCTGCTGTTTCCTGAAGTCCACAATCATCTCCTTCATTTTGTTGACGTTGAGTGAGAGGTTATTTTCCTGACACCACACTCCAAGGGCCCTCACCCCCTCCCTGTAGGCTGTCTCGTTGTTGTTGGTAGTCAAGCCTACCACTGTAGTGTCGTCAGAAAACTTGATGATTGAGTTGGAGGTGTGCATGACCACGCAGTCATGGGTGAACAGGGAGTATGGGAGAGGGCTGAGAATGCACCATTGTGGAGCCCCAGTGTTGAGGATCAGTGGCGTGGAGATGTTGTTTCCTCAGGGAGATGTCCCCACAGAATTAAATATAACACAGTATTATATCTCTAGAGTCCATGCCTTTCTTTAACCCATTTTCTGGACAGTGTTTTGTAATTATACAGTTTGGTGTATTGGCATTGATATCTAAATGTGTGAGAATTCTGTAATCCTAACAGGTTTTACGTAGTGCTCCTGCCTTTTTTAACCCTCTCTCTGATCTCTTTCCTCTCAGGGCAGAGAAGGAGTGGGGAGACGGGATCAGAGGTCTCTCCCTGAACGCTGCCCGCTACGCTCTGATCCGCCTGGAGGAAGTGCAGCCACACACTAAGAACTGGAGGTGAGAGGTTGAGAGCAGTGTAGAGCGTAGGGTGAGGAGGGTGAGGAGGGTGAGAGGGTGACTCCTGAGGGTCAGAGTCATACTCAGTTATGTAATTTTCCACTTTTCCACTTAGACACATTGTACATTAACTTTTTAAATATGAAGAACATTTATTTGACGTTTGAGACCCGTAATGTGCGCACATGAATGATATGTCCTTCCTTGGTCTAATGTTTCTGTACTTTAGGTTTGAAATGTAGAGCTGTCACTCTAAAAAACGATGGATGATGACTGACATTTGGTTGTCTTGCTGTCCTGCCTGATGACCTAGTTTAGTGGCTTGCCTTGATGTCTATTTATCTGAACATACACTGACTGTACTCTATCTCCCCAGGCCTCAGTTACTGGTGCTACTGAAACTGGATTCAGACTTGGGGGTGAAACACCCTCGTCTGCTGTCCTTTACCACCCAGCTGAAGGCAGGGAAAGGTCTGACCATCGTCAGCTCTGTGTTGGAGGGCACCTACATGACCCTGGGGGCTGAAGCCAAGAGCGCAGAGCAGGTGAGAGACACTAATATCACATGACCAGGGTGGCAGAGCATCAGTGTTCAGACAAGGTATGATGTGCAGAACAGAATCACCCTTGGCTACTGATTCTCAGACCCGTCCAATATGATAAATAGAACTGCATTACTAGTGTTTTGTGCTCGCTGGAAGCAGGTGTAATTTAGCCACCCACTCAAATAGTAAAGAGTAAGAAATATTATCCCCGACTCTGACATTCTTACTCCTGTGCGGTCACCTCATTGGGGGCTATGGAGTTCTCAATTCATTATCCCATAAAAGAGAATTCTGCCACCTGCTGGGAGGTCAGATGGGTGTGCTAAAATATCATAGAGGCAAACCGTTAGAGATGAATAATATACTCAGTAAGTTACAATATTAATTTACAATCAAACTGGTGAAGAGAAATACATTATTATATCTGTTTACCTCACTCTCTGTCCTCTTCCTCATCCCAGATTACAGTCTGATGAAAGCTGCCTTTCCGTTTTTGCTCTGTCATGCTACCCTCCAGCCATGGTCAATGATACATTCTGACTGGTCTAATTCAAGCACAAAGAGGTCAATAAAACGCTATGCGAGGACAAACGCCAATGGCTCTGTAGATGTTCCTGTAGTCAGCCAAATAGATGTTTCCATTTATTAGCCACACATGTTAAAACATGATTTTGGTCACTCACTCATGACTTCAAGTTTAGAAAGAATTCATAAAGCTTACAACTCCAAAAAAGCCTCCTTCATACTTTCTGCATCATTTCTGTAGTATACTTGCATCAAAATGTTTCATCTACTATGAGTGTCTTGCAAGTGTAAAAATAGCATTTATGGAAACTATTTATATTCACTCTGTCATCCATTAATCCATTTTCCTCGTTCATTCTCTTTCCTCCTGGCTGTTCCTCTTCACTTGGTGCAGAACGTCAAGTCGGCCATGCACGCAGAACGTACCAAAGGTTTCTGCCACGTGGTGGTGTCCTCTAACCTGAGGGATGGTTTCTCCCACCTGATCCAGTCGGCAGGGCTGGGGGGCATGAAACACAACGCCGTCCTCATGGCCTGGCCAGGGGCCTGGAAACAGGCTGAGGACTCCTACCCCTGGAAGAACTTCATTGGTCAGCAGTCATTTCATACTCTACTATACTTTACTATAATAGTCTACAGTACCTTTAAGTAGCATCATCAAGTATGTCTGACTAAAGTAGTTTCTCCAGAAGACATTCACATACATTTGAAAAATTAACCTAGCTAGTTACACAACATGGCCATAAGTATGTTGGACACACCTTCAAATGAGTGGATTCGGCTATTTCAGCCACAACCGTTGCTGACAGGTGTATAAAATTGAGCACACATCAATGCAATCTTCATAGACAAACATTGGCATTAGAATGGCCCGTACTGAAGAGCTCAGTGACTTTCAACGCTGCATCATCAAGTCAGTTCTTCAAATTTCTGCCCTGCTCAAGCTTCCCCGGTCAACTGTAAGTGCTGTTTTTGTGAAGTGGAAACATCTAGGAGCAACAACGGCTCAGCCGCGAAGTGGTAGGCCACACAAGCTCACAGAACAGGACCGCCGATTGCTGAAGCGCGTAGCAATCATCTGTCCTCGGTTGCAACACTCACTACAGAGTTCCAAACTGTCCTTTGGAAGCAATATCATCACAAGAACTGTTCGCCGGGAGCTTCATGAAATTGGTTTTCATGGCCGAGCTGCCGCACACAAGCCTAAGATCCCAATGCCAAGTGTCGGCTGGAGTGGTGTAAAGCTCATCGCCGTTATACTCTGGAGCAGTGGAAACGCATTCTCTGGAGTGATGAATCATGCTTCACCATCTGGCAGTCCGACGGATGAATCTGGGTTTGGAGGATGCCAGGAGAACGCTACCTGCCCAAATGCATAGTGCCAACTGTAAAGTTTGGTTGAGGAGGAATAATGGTCTGGGGCTGTTTTTCATGGTTCAGGCCACTTTTTTCCACTATCTTAACGCTACAGCATACATTGACATTCTAGATGATTCTGTGCTTCCAACTTTGTGGCAACAGTTTGGGGAAGGCCCCTTCCTGTTTCAGCATGACAATGCCCCTGTGCACAAAGCAAGGTCCATACAGAAATGGTTTGTCGAGATTGGTGTGGAAGAACTTAACTGGCCTACACAGAGTCCTGACCTCAACCCCATCAAACACCTTTGGGATGAATTGGAATGCCGACTGCGAGCCAGGCCTACTCGTCCAACATCAGTGCCAGACCTCACTAATGCTCTTGTGGCTGAATGGAAGCAAGTCCCCGCAGCAATGTTCCAAAATCTAGTGGAAAGCCTTTCCAGAAGAGTGGAGGTTGTTATAGAAGCAAAGTGGCGACCAACTCCATATTAATGCCTATGATTTTGGAATGAGATGTTCGATGAGCAGGTGTCCACAAAACTCCACATACTTTTGGCCATATAGTGTACCTTGAGTGAGATTTGGTTTTGGGTTCCGAGAATGTCAAGCAAGTGAATGTCTTATGGTCGAGTCAAGTGTTTTTCCTGACCAAATGACCTGACCAGAGTCTGTCAAAACTGTGGGACCTAATTATATGGGTTTCTTGTTATGTGGGTCCTTATCCCACAGAGACGGTGAGAGAGACAACGTCAGCCCATCAGGCCCTGCTGGTTGCTAAGAACATTGACAAGTTCCCCAGCTCTGAGGACCGTCTGGGGGAGGGCACCATAGATGTGTGGTGGATTGTCCATGATGGAGGCCTTCTCATGCTGCTGCCTTTCTTACTGCGCCAACACAAGGTACTGTGACAGGGGCACCATATACCCATGGGTACTGTTGCTTTGTAAAAAATATATATATAAAAAAAATAAACTGCTTTCTAATGGAGGCCAGATGTTCACAAAGTGAATTGCAGGGGGCCATTAAACAATTTCCTTCTCCGTCCCAGGTGTGGAGGAAGTGTAAGATGCGTATCTTCACCGTGGCTCAGATGGATGACAACAGTATTCAGATGAAGAAGGACCTGCAGATGTTCCTTTACCACCTCCGTCTCAATGCTGTAGTGGAGGTGGTGGAGATGGTAAGTAGCTGCACTCACTCAATCATATGTGTTATATAGGATCAATAAGAAACCATTTATCAGGGTCTTGCCCAAAATATTGTGCCAAATTCTTCATATTGCTTTGTATTTCTGTCCTCAGCACGATAGTGACATTGCAGCCTTCACCTATGAGAAGACCCTGGTGATGGAGCAGCGCTCTCAGATGCTGAAACAGATGCAGCTGTCCAGGAACGAGAGGGAGAGAGAGGTAACGTAGTGCTCTACTCTGTCTGGCTCTGTTTAACTCTGTCACTCTAACCAGGTGGTTCAATAGTGAATAAAGCATTGTTTATATTGACAGGCAAACACATGATCACTGCTTTGAATGTTAACTGTAGGCCTATGCAAAGTGTTTAAAACAAAGACAGCGATTGCACTTCAAGCACGGGACAGATTATATCTGTGTTCCTTCCTGTTACAGTAGTTATTTACTTCCTTGTCGTGTGGGGCTCGTAATATTGGCCAACTGTTGTGACATTTTGGCCTGTCCTGATTTCCTGCTGCTGTGTTGGATGTTCTGGGCTCGCATTGGGTTGGGCTTCAGATTCAGAGCATCACAGACGAGTCGCGTATCTCCATCAAGAGGAAGAAGTCATCAGTGGTGGAGACACTAAAGGCCCCAAACACACTACAGGTCCCAAGCCTGTCCATATCCAGGGACATGCGTGAGGATGAGGAGGTAGCCTAGCAGCCATGTGATGTCCAATAAACATCCCATAAGCATCTCCCTCCCCTCTCCTTCGTCACCCTCTAGCCCGTCCTCATACCTGTATCTGACATGGACAGAGCCACAGCTATTAAATACCCCAAGAATGGCTGTGATTTGTGAATTCTTGAGGAACTCTTAAGGAATGACAGAGATGTTCCAGTAGCAGCGTACTCCAATGCTGTATGTGTTTCTGGACGCAGTGCTGGGAAGCATTGCTCTGAGTGAATATGTCTGTAGCAAAATAATTAAATGGAACTGAATTATAGGATGTCTGTCTATTGCTGTGGCCCTCTCCACGTCATTGTTACCACACTCCTCGATTAACTTACCTGAGAGTTGTCGGCTTTGTAGCAGCTATTAGACTTAGATCTTTTAGGAACTAAGAACTTAGAGCGTTTTAGAAAACTGCCAACCCCTTCAACTAGAAATGTAGTCCCAGTTCTCATCTTTCCATTATTTACCATTTTCAACTTCACTACAATTTATTTGCATTATGTTTTTATTATTGTTTGCTGTAGTACACTTCATTTTGTTCCTATGTAATGCGTTGTTTTTATGTCACTTTGTTATTTTCATGTTGAGACATTGAAATGTATTTCATTACTTTTCCGTGGAGGAGACAAATTAAGTAATGAGAATATCATCCCTAATACAATGTGGATCTTTTGTTAGGAGTAACATTATCATTCTTGTCGGTAATGCAAAACAAGGATAATCTCCATTCTACATTATGCCCGGCCTGCTGATCCTGTCTGATGGGAGGCACCACTTTGTTTAGCGTGCTGCCTGGGTCTGTAGTAAAACCAGTGTTGTTATTCCCCAGGCTCAGCTGATCACTAAACTGGGCACTAAGTCACACGGCAACCTCAACGACAACGCTACCGCCACGCCCGACCACCGTGTCCACATGACCTGGACCAAAGACAAGCTGATCACCGAGAAGAACCGGAACCGCAGCGAACCCAACGTGGGCGTGAAGGACCTGTTTAATATGAAACCGTAGGTATCTCCCCCTAGAGGCTCCAGGCTCACACTGCAGCATGCTGTTGGACCAGAAGTATCCCTTTCACACTACTCAGTCTAGCCAAGCCTTGCTGTTCTGTACTGGTCTTGTATTGGTACTGGGAATTCCATAGATGCACCTGTCTACTGCACAGATACTGAATCATAGCGACAATAGCTACTGTTATTTGAATTAGAGAGTGTGTCATGTACCATTACTTGAACTAGTCTTTGTTCTTAGGACGTTATATAGTGAATAACCTGGCATCAGTCTGTAATCCATCATTGACGCCCAGTTGTCCCTATTTCTATATGAAAGAATGTGATTAACCTATATATATATGTTTTGTTTCCTTCCTTCTAGCGAGTGGGAGAATCTGTAAGTCAAGTTTCCCTTTGTCTCAACTGTGTGATGGTGTGTGTGTGCCTGCATGTGTGTGTGATCCTTCCCTTTCCATGTCATGACCTCACAGTTTTTATTGGAGAAGCGAGGGTTGTGTGAAGTCTTTCTTCACTTCTCTCCTCCTCCTCCTCACAGTTGATCTGCATGGAAAGGATAACGTTCGCTATGCATGCATGACCTTGCCTAACTTGCAGAGACTGTTTGCTATAACCATAAGCATATTATATATAACATATATGCCTTGATGTATCAGTTAGTAAGGCGTGATATTATTACTAAAGACAACGTTCTTCTGTCATGAAATGATCTCTACCTACAATATTCCTTAATTAGATTATTTTAAGACTACTGATACAATGCTACTGTAACCATGACATGAACCTGATCTCTATGCTTCTGTAGTATCAACATGACATAACTCCTGACAAGGTCAGTCATGAACACTGTCAGAACAATATAATACAGTATATGGTATGTCTATACCGTAGCATGTCTATTGAGGCCTTCAATATACAATGACTTAGGGTAGCTAATTGGTTTACTGTCAATTCTTGGTAAGCGTGTGACTAAATTTGAGTCATGAGCCATGACGCCGTCAAGTCACTTATAATGAATGCATATGACAGGTGTGATATCATGTTTATAATAGCATTCTGTAGTAGGATATAAGGCATAGTCTAAGGTTGTGTCTCAAATGGCAACCAATTCCCTATATAGTACACTACTTTTGACAGGGCCCATTGGGCTCAAACGGTTCTGGCCAACAGTAATGCATTATAAAATGAATAGGGTGCCATTTGGGACATAGCCCAAGTAGAAAACATGTAAGAATTGTTCCTCCTGAGTTCAACCTGTACTCTCATAGGAACCAGTCTAACGTGCGGAGGATGCACACCGCGGTCAAGTTGAATGAGGTTGTGGTCAACAAGTCCCAAGGTGCTCAGCTGGTGCTGCTGAACATGCCTGGGCCGCCCAAAACCAAGGGAGGAGATGAGAATTGTATCCTTTTTTAAACCACTAGTATACTCTGAACTGGACAACTGAGTGTCCACTTAGTCAGTATCATCTTACAGTAATATCGACTGACATGGATGAAAGCTATACGCTGATTTGAACACCATAAAGTAGTTTGGGCATCTCCAGCTGTTATTGCCCTCATTATTTTTCCTTTTGACATTTCAAATGACTGTACCATAGATTCCATTAGTACTCTTCCACATCAATGTTTATATCCAGACTGCAGTTGCTTCTCCTTTACCCCATGGCCTATAGACATGGAGTTCCTGGAGGTTCTTATGGATGGGCTGGACCGGGTGCTGCTGGTGCGTGGCGGAGGCAGGGAGGTGATCACCATCTATTCTTAGCGCCAGCAGACACAGGGCGGGCATGGTGCAGCCTCAGAGCCTCCGGTGTGGCCGGCCAGCCAAGTGGCTGGGCCTCAGCCTCTGCCACAGTGCCAGGAGAGGAGCTGGGCGCCCCCTACAGTATGGGAGGACAGTAGGGGGCTACCTCCACTCTTAGAGCAGGCTGAGCACACACCGCTGCTGACTGGTGGAGGACATCAGAGGGCACTCTGGATCATCCTCCCTTTTTATTTCTTGTCATATTCCTTTCAGGTTTTCCATGTCAGTCGTTATGAATAGGAGTTGTTTCAGTAGAACAAAGTGCATGAGTAATGATATTAGATTAGATAGAGACGTCCTCTGATGACATAGCTCAGGGCACTAATGCAGTATGGTCTAGTCCAGTGATTCCCAAATTGTGGTGCGAGCGAGGAGTCAGCGGGGGAGGGGGGCGCAGTAAACTATACTGCATTAGTGCCCTGAGCTATGAGCAGAGGATGTCTCTGTTGACATAGCCCCCCACTCTGTCCGGCTTTCAACTTACTCTTGAAAGTTGTAATAGTAGAATGCCCAAGTTGCAATTTCATTGGGTAGTAATGCATTGGGTATTTTTCCTCTTGTCATTGCATACCTTAGAGAGCTATTTATAACTTGTCATAAATGTCCAGATCAACTAGCTCATGGCAGCTAATGGTTTTTAGCTTTTGCCCATAGAAATAGACTTGGCACCCATGCAGGATGTTCCCCAATGCCGGAATGAAAAGGTTTGGGAACCCCTGGTCTAGCCTTTAACTGATATGGGATGTAGCTTGTAAGTTCAGATGGTAGACAAGTGTTTAAATAGCAGGTTGGGCAGCCTACTGCAGTTGTGCCCTTGAGCGAGCCATTTTCCATGAATCGCCTCAGTATCCAGTTGTGTATATGAGCCATTTGTGCAAAAACATAACGAATTATGAAATGATTAAATGTCCTCACAAATTTCACTTATTGAGATTTGTTTGAGCACAATTTTCTATTATAGGAATACAGTATTTTCATGTCAATTTGATGAAATACACAATGGCATAGGGAGGCCACAATACAAATATGTAGTTTTGTTACACTAAATTAGATTGGTTATGTTTTATTTTACAGTACTATTTAAGGTAATTATTAAGTAACTGTTATGTAATTACATTTTTTCCCATAGAATGTCTGTGTAAATACCTGATAAAACAGCTTTAAAATAAAGCCATAGCCAGGAGATATCGATATGCTATACACAATAGTTTTGTATTTGAAACAGTTCTCACCAAAGCAAAGCTCTTGAGATTTTTGTGGTCCATTGTGGTGACCAAACTTAATATACTGTACATTAAGATAATCACCAGGCTTCATTTGATCTAATCAAATGACGGGCCTTTATGGTTTGGATTCTGTGTCAGAGATGAGGCAGAACAGAAGTCAAACTGTACATTCTGATCCTCGAATGTCTATGGGTGCGTCCCAAATGGCACCCAATTCCCTATTTAGTGCACTACTTTTGACCAGAGTCCTACAGATGAGGGATCTTAATTTGAGCCAGTTTGCCACAGCATGAAACTAGTCCTGCAGCAACAGGACATGTGAATTATTATGTGGCTTATAATTAATGGACATTTTTGTAGGGGTTGATACATTTTTCAGAAGGGAAAATCAAGTCTGAAATTTCAAAGTGAAAATTACAAACCTTAAATACACTTTTACATTTCCTGCATTGTAGGAAAGTTCTCCTGCAACAGTCATCAAATTAAGATCCTACATCTGTATCAGCTCTGGTCAAAAGTAAGGCACTATATATGAAATAGAGTGCAATTTGGGAGGCAGCCTATCATTTAGGTGTTATATGGGGAATGAACTGTACAGTACATTGGGTTATACTGAATAGTGTACAACCGAGTGACATAGTATCCATGTCATGTCACATTTTGCTACACAGCATGACATGTGTGTTGTCTAGTGCAACATTAGACTTACTGCACTGTATGCATTATTGATTCCTTTTTCAATTCACTAAATCAGGTGACTGACTACTTCTGCTGTTTACATATCACAGTGTATTAGGAAACATAGTACCTTATTTAATTGTCTGTGTTGCTGTGTACTGTGCTCACCAACTGTGTAGCAGCAAAACGTCAGATTCCAACAGTACATGTACACTTAAATAGGAAAGCAGCCATTGTGTGTCGATATTGAGATCATTCATGTTTCTTGTATTGATTTATTTAATGTACAGTGACTGTCTGCACTCTGTCAACAGATGTTGGATGTGAATTCATGTGCTTCCTGTGGGATACTGTAAACGTTTATTTATGTCCCCATTGATTATTGCAGGTAAACATAGGACTATGGGGTCGACATTATTGTACTCTCCACCAATGCTTATGCTGTCTACAGTACCTACCTAAATGTTTGTTTGAATCCAATCTCGTGAGGTTATACTGTGTTTTGAGGGAGCCTGTATGTGTCTGCAGTCTGCACCATATGAAATTATGCAAGACATACTGTATGTTATTTGTCACTAAGATTTAGCTGATGTTGTTTTTAATAATAAGTGTCAGCTGAATATGCAAGAACTATACGACTATGACCTGCTCTATGACATGGTGTCTAAATCCATCATTTAAGACAGATGGTAGATGAATGCAAAGATTGTGTTGCACTATTTTGTATTAAACTATAGATTTATTTGACGGTATTATATATTGCTGTCCTAATATATTCTGTAATCCACCTTATAGAAATACAGTGGGAGATAAAGTACAAACATGTCAGCTGATTCTCCTCATATGATATGTACTGATACGAACCCTATAGGTTCAGATGTGCCAAAGATATTTTGAATTAATGAATGACTGAGTTAATGTATTTCAATTTAAAGTTAACCGCATATCATAATAGTATAGAGTATGTAATATCTGATATCTCTAAGTAAACTCTTAAGACTCATTTACTCGTCCATAGTAAGTGTTTATTGAAAACTAAAATGAGAAATGTAAGTCTGGTTTTCCCTCTACATCAACAATCGGTAGGCAGTATAATATTTACTGTTTCCTTTCATCTTCTGTATCTCTTTAGATTTTTTCTCTTCCTTTTTTTGTTGATTGTATTGAGAAAATAGACTGAGGAGACTTCACTGTTGGAGTTTGACAAAATGTATGAATTTGCTGAAACTTGACTGTTGGCATTTGAGAAAATTGTCCTTACCATTTCATAACGTGTGATTCCACTGTTTAGGAATAAACAAGCTACAGCCTACATATTTAAGAGACTGTGTGAATAATGTGAATATAATCTGAATAATAACTGGGGCCATATAGAAGTTGTACCAAGTTCTTGTTTTTATGTTTCCGGGTTTGTCTAGCAGAGGACATTGCATACAATAGAAAAATGGCTCAAAACATTTTACTGGAGAGGTCTTGTTGGCAATCAGAATCATGTGAAAACTTCTCACTGTCAATAACTTGCAAAGGTTTAGCACTCGTGACAGTGAGAACTAAACTGGGCCAGTCAGTTATCAGTAGCAATTGAAAGGCTTTCATTAAATTGGGACTGGAAAACTGTACTGCACCCAAAGTTTGAACTTTTATCCAACATCCACTATCATAGCCTACCATAAAAACAGCATGATATACATTTGAAAACACTTTCCAACATGTAACTGTTGAAGCATGTCCTATGACATTTCCCATGATATTGTCTTATTTGCTGCTTGAGCGCTTTCCACTGGCAAGGATTATTATCATGTGGCTGGGAATCAACGCCTAACAACCTCTGAAACTGTCCCAACAGCCCAGCACAAACAGCTACTGTGTTAAACCAACTTATGTAAGTCCTTCCAGACTAAAGGGTCACAGACACAATGCTAACTAATGTTCTAGAAATAAGTATAATGCCTCTAACAACATGCATTTGTATCCCAAAGCACATAATTTAATTCAAGTGAGCCATGTTTATTGATGTTAATGTTGTTTGTGATGAGTGTTTTCCCATTTAGTACAGCCACCCATTACTTATCGGAGAAGCCCTCACTAAAACTTTCCTTCCTCACAGACAGTTTTCAAATACAGGTGTGCCGTGATGCGTGAGCAAATTAGGAAATGAGGATCGGCCAGGAACTTCCAGAAAAACTAAGATCTCCATGATGTTTTGTTTCCCTTTATGGGTTAACTATTATCACAGGATGTTATTCAATTATTTTCCACTTACTTGGCCCACTTATAAATGGCATGATGGGGGTGTTGTACCATGCTGTACCATATTAGCCATATTTCCCTGGGACGACCAGAGCCTTGCACTGCATGTCTTGTTCTCTTTTTAGAGTCTGACTGGGGAAGGGGAAACCTCTGTTTTTGTTCACAGGCTGCTTTTAGCATCCTTAGAGAAATAATACTATGAGAACAGAACTGAACAGACTGATTTAGTATTGGGGGTACAGAAGGGTGACATGGGTTGTGAGATTATACAGTTACATTGGAGAGCTTTATGTCACACTCAAAACAGTTACCAAGATATCAAACTTCTCAGCTTTTGTATGCACTTTGCCAAGATGTAGTTTCACTGTTGTTATCTTGAAACATTTAATGTAGGAAGCCCCCATCCCAAATCCATGCCCCACCTCTCCTCTCCTGGATGTTTGATGGTCTGTGACTAAAGAGAGCAGACTGTGGCCCTTTCAGCTCAGTGTCACTCTGGGTACCCCACAGATATCAACCTGTTCAAAGCCTGACAGAATTCTAAAATAATGGGTCCCATTTTGAACCATTGTACACACCCCAATCCCAGAGCCCAGTCTATAAGAGGTTGCTTCAGAGACATGGGGGTGGAGGAGGCAAACCTCTATGGAAATGTTTTTTCTCACTCACATTATAGACATTTTCCTACAGGCATTATGGTAAGGCATTATTGTATGCAGGAGGACACTTAAGACAGTGTGGAGTAGCTTAGTGGTTAAGATTGTTTGGCCAGAAACTGTAAGGTTGCTAGTTCGAATCCCCAGGCCGACTATGACTAGGTGAAAAAGGCCCTTGAGCAAGGCACTTAACCCTAATTGCTCCTCCAGAGTGACTCTGGATAAGAGTGTCTGCTAAATGACTGAAATGAAAAGAAGTTTAGCTGTTTACCATACAGTACATCTCATCTCATAAATTGAAATGTGTTTATCACAAACTGTGATACTACCAGAGATTGTATCAAATACTGGGGGCTAAAGTGTGCTAAAGTGTGTATTTGTGGGGGGCTGTGTGTGTGCAGAATGTTCATGGCAAATGTACATTTTGTGGCTCCATTTTTTTCATATTTGAAAGCTTCTTTGAAATCATCTTGTGCTCAATCAGAATTGAACTACCGTAATTAAATTGATTAAGATTGGTAATGGCAATTGCTGACCCATGGTTTGAAAGATCAGAATGACATGCACTGTCCTGGTTTAGCCCTCCTCTGTAAGCTGCTAGCTAACCCAGTCACATCCCACAAATGGCATTCCACACAAGTCACATTTCAATTTTTTTCGAGCACTGTGAATACTAAGGCTGTTCTTGGGGAAAATCCACTTTCAGTACGTAAGCCATTACCGCGGTTACCAAAGCAATCAGTCAACAACCTATAACAACAGTAGGGACACAGCAGGGGATCTGGCCTCCCATCATGTAAAAGAAAGCAAGTCTCGCTTCTCAGATCTAAACTCACCATGTAGGCCGACTCAGAAACAAAGCAGGCATTGGGAAAATACTCATCCACTCTCCACTTTTAAGCCTAAAATGACCAATTCAAACTCATTCTACAGAAACGAGTATGATAAAACTGTGAGTTGAATAGGCTTATAACATAAAAAGGAAAGGCTTTTTAAAAATCTACCTCTCAGAAGGATGATAATGCTCTCATATACAGATATTGATGCTTTTGATGGCCACGGTTTGTGCCTTCCTTAGCCACAGTTTCATTTAACCACAACATACAGGTTTGTCATCATGGGCAGATTGGCGATTAAGAGTACACTGTGAATGGAATCCTTGGAGATCAAATGAACAGTGAATGAACGGACAGTGTCCTGATTGCCCATTGAAACTCCCATTCCTTTCCACTGCCTCGAACAGTTAGGTTTGGAACCATGTGAATTGTCCAAGAGGATGCAGACCTGCGGCCTGACATCGCACAATCTGACATCGCACAAGAATATCACCTGCCCTTCCCCAGAGCCTCTTTCACCACCAGCCACATGAGCCATGCGTGCCCTAGCCAAATCACTTTAAGTAATTTGCGGGACATTAACATTAAAGTTGATTTGACCCTCGTTCTAAATTTAGCCAATCTAACTAAACTTGTTGAGTGCCTCTTTGTAACATCTCTATTGGTGTCTAGGACAGAATACTGAATCTCAGATCAAGAATGTGAACATTTTTGTTTTATGAATAAAGAGAGGTTGTTGTTCGCTAGGTTTCAGTGGAGAACAAAATTACTTAGGCTTTAATAACGTATCAGCTGAATCTTGCCGAGAGTGGAATTCAACTAAGCCCTAGGATGTAAAGTAATGTTCTCAGTGCTTAGTTATCATCAGAATGCTTGTCAAAGGTGCAAGTGATGTGAAGAATGTACACTCAGTGCAGACTGAGGAATGGGTGTTACTTTAGATTCCGTTGGGGTTACTAGATTCAAACTGGGATAGTTTGGAGCGAAAAGATAAAGAAGCATGCTGTGACTGCAATCTTTCTATCAGATTACTCTACTGGCGGTAACATTAATTGCCAACAATTCATTCACAATCTGCCAACGGAGTAATGGGTTAATTCTACAGGTCAGGGTTTGTAACTTGTGAGAGACAGCCAATAGCTGACCAAGGGCAATAACACTGCTGGGTCATTAGCTAGCTGTGTCTTGTCTCAACTTAAGGCCCTGGCCGCTACACTTAACCCCAGGGGTCGGAGGTCGGCTGACACCAGACCTTGTTGATAACAAATGATTTCTGTTGAGTGGCTTCGTTAAGAAAAGGCTCAGTGACCTGGCTTGTTAAAGCAGGGTCCAGAACAGCCAAATTATCATTATATTGCAGGGGGGATACAGAGGTTGAGGAGACAGGTGCTCCTGCTAGAAAATAATACCTCATGCAGATGTCACTACTCACAAGCCTTAAAGCCTAATGAGAGGAACCTCCCCCCACCCCTCCAAAAAACAATGAAGAGGGGTGGTATTTGTGGTTCCAAAAATAAGTAGGCTAAACTCTGAGTAATATCTGTTAATGAATCTAGGCCTTGAATTACTGTAAATACTAGAAATCAGATGAGTTATACATTTTTAAACATATTGTAAGAATTACATGGCACAGAATTATATGATGGAACAATGCCGTCTCTATAGTGAAACTTTGTCAGTGCGTGACTATGCCACTAGTTCCTTTATTACAGAATTAAATGGTTTTGGTTTGGGTATGTAATGATTTTGGTTTGGGAATGTCATGATTTTGGTTTGGGAATGTCATGATTTTGGTTTGGGAATGTAATAATTTTGGTTTGGGAATGTAATGGTTTTGGTTTGGGAATGTAATGGTTTTGGTTTGGATATGTAATGGTTTTGGTTTGGGTATGTAATCATGTTGGTTTGGGTATGTAATCATTTTGGTTTGGGTATGTAATGGCTTTGATTTGGGTAAGTAATGGTTTTGGTTTGGGTATGTAATCATTTTGGTTTGGGTATGTAATGGTTTTGTCATTATGTGTTTTGTGAGACAGAGGAAAGTGTGGCTGACTGATTAGAGCGCTTCAGCTAAAATAACAATTACGCAAATTGTCTGAGTAAATTATTTTCAAGTCGGTGCAAGTAAATTAACAACATAAATCTTCATCAGGATTGCTTTCATTAGAGCTTTCTTTCCCTCTCCCAGTTTTCTTGGAAACATCATGTCATAAACGTTGATGTAATAAATCAGTGAACAATTATTAAATCATGTTAGATTGACCAATGACCATCCAAGATTGATGTTAACTTCTCCATGATCCTTTAAAGAAACCACATCCAATTTCAAAATCTGTTCTGGAGGAATATGGTGCAGTTGCATATCAACTGATATCAGCTCATAATAGCATATTGTGTCAGGTATTTGTGGGGATGCCTGGCATGGTCAACATGCCAACAGGGTACACCTTGCTAGCGCTACCCTTGTCTCCAGCAGGTCCAGTTCATGAAGTCTGCCACAGATTAGCATCTAGACAGGGTGCTGAAAGTAATGTGATACAGGGTCTATGGAAAGGCCTTAACAGACCCCAGTGGTTGATGACAGCTAAACATCAAACAGACTTGCAAGGTATTCACCTATGACCTTATTACTAAACGTCACTGTCACCGTGCCACTACCTGTTGTTAGGTATCAGCCATGAAAGGATGTTTACCATTCGTTTTGCAATATTTTACAAATATTTATTTCCTTTATTTAATTAGGCGAGTCAGTTAAGAACACATTCTTATTTTTAATGACGACCTAGGAACAGTGGGTTAACTGCCTTGTTCAGGGGCAAAACGACCTTGTCAGCTCAGGGATTTGATCTTGCAACCGTTGGGTTACAAGTCCAAGGCAGTTAACCCACTGATTTAAAAAAAAAAAAATCCCCAATTTGTCTCATTGAGTCAGAACAAAATTAAGGCCAACTCAAAAATGACAATTTATTGCAACACTCTAAATGAAACACTTGTGGAATTGGTTATAAAACCTTTTTTTTTGTATGTAGAGGAGCTATCCCCAGCCAGCTTGATAAAATTATTGCAATATAGCTGACATGTCATCATATTCAGTAGCATCATAAACAGTGCTACTGGAAAAGTCTATGGCAGTTCAGCTAGTCGCCATAAAAATGGCGAGGATAAGAAGTTTAACGCAGCGGTTCAGTGAGGGATTTTAAGGAGTCAGATTTCCATGTCCATGGGCCAGTGACTCACTGAAGAACTGAGAATGTCTTTGTTCGATTGGTGGGTTTACTCCAGGCTGAGAGAGAGAGAGAGAGAGAGAGAGAGAGAGAGAGAGCGCGCGCGGGAGAGAGCTTGAGAGTGCACTCAGCCGCAGGAGATGCAAAGGTCCGTAGGAGACAGAGCGCGTGAGAGAGCAGATTCCAACTCTAAGCACGTTAAGGACCATTTTGAATGATTGGATTTTGCAAATCGAGCCCAAAATGATTATTCGGTAAGAGTGTTTATTTGAATGTTTTGTGCTTAATTTTGAAGACCAAAAAAGTTTCGGGCTAACTCACCTAACATAATTTGCTTATCTCCAGCATGTCCAGGTGGTCTCTGGTTATTCATCTCGTCCTGATGTATCACTTTTCTACTGCGGTTGAGGTCATTGAAGGTAAGACGTTTTGAAATGTAAGTATTCATAATTAATATAGGTCTATTTGCTGTATTTTTTTCGGGGAAATAGGCTACTTGGAAGTGCTGTATGTGATTCTCAAAGCCTAGGCTATTAACCTGCTACGTGTTCCGTGGTAAAGAATGTCTTGACTCTGACTACTCTTGGAATGAACATGGGCTAATTGAAAGACAAAAGTATCTTCTTTTCAAATAGCCTTCTTTATGTGAAATTGGTTACATACAGTATGTCAAATTGATAAAGGCTACATGATCACTTTGCGAGGAAGTTGATTTAAAGCTTGAATCCTTAGTTGCTAAATCGATTTTTGGACCTATAAATGAATGTTATACTCTATACCCATTGATTGTTGAAGAAGATAACGTATAAATGCCTCGTGAGCTTAGTTCAACTGTTCTACCCCATCAGAACCAATCATATAAGCGTGTTTTACTCCAATGTTTGTAAACTATGTAAATGTAAACACACACTGTATAGCCTCAAAACATGATTCAAACTCTAATTTGGATGGCCAGTCCTTGCATCCATAGCTCTGTCTATGAAGTTGAGAGTGGTTACGTTTCTCCAGGCCATCCCTCAGCTTTTTACTAAAACAGAGGCTGGGCAACTGCTTTGTTATTGTTTCAATTAAAGCCACAGTGCGGTCATAATTACGTTATTCCTGTGTTTTATATCATATTGTACAACAGGTGATGAAACTAACTGCAAAAGTGTGAAAAAAATGTAATCAGTGTTATTTCCTTATACATGCTTTCCGAAAGTATTCACACCCCTTGATTTTTCCACATGTTGTTGTGTTACAGCCTGTATTAAATGTGGATACAATTTAGATTTTTTTTCACTGGCCTACACACAATGCCCCATAATGTCAAAGTGGACTATGTTCATCCAAATGAATTAAAAATGAAAAGCTGAAATGTCTTGAGTCAATAAGTACTCAGCCCCTTTGTTGTGGCAAGCTTAAATAAGTTCAGGATTAAATATGTGCTTAACAAGTCTATGTGAGTCTGTACCCCCCTCAACAAGTCCATAAGTTGCATGGACTGTGTGCAATAATAGAGTTTAACATGATTTTTTGATGACTACCTCATCTCTATACTCCACACATCCAATTATCTATAAGGTCCCTCAGTCAAGCAGTGAATTTCAAACACAGATTCAACCACAAATATCAGGGAGGTTTTCCAATGCCTCGCCATGAAGGGCTCTTATTGGTAGATGAGTAAAACAAATCTGACATTGAATATCCTTTTGAGCATGGTGAAGTTATTATTACACTTTAGATTGTGTATCAAAACACCCAGACACTACAAAGCTACAGACGTCCTTCCTAATTCAGTTGCCGGAGGGAAGGAAACCATTCAGGGACTTCACCATGAAGCCAGTTATAGAGTTAAATGGCTGTGATAGGAGACCTAAGGATGGATCAAAACATTGTAGTTACTCCATTACACTAACATAATTGACAGAGTGAAAATAAGGAAGCCTGTTCAGAGTACAAATATTCCAAAACATGCATCCTGTTTGCAACAAGGCACTAAAGTAATACTGCAAAAAACGTGGCACAGCAATTTACTTTTTGTCCTGAATACAAAGTGTTATGTTTGGGGAAAACCCATTATAACACATTACTGAGTACCACTCTCCATATTTTCAAGCATAGTGGCTGCTTCATGTTATGGGTATGCTTGTTATTGCTAAGAACTGGGGAGTTTTTCAAGATATAAAATAAATGGAATGGAGCTTAGCACAGGCAAAATCCTAGAGAAAAAACTGCTTCAGTCTGCTTTCCACCAGGCAATGGGAGATGAATTCACCTTTCAGCAGGACAATAACCTAAAACACAAGGCCAAATATACACTATAGTTTCTTACCAAGAAGACAGTGCATGTTCCTGAGTGGCAGAGTTATAGTTTTGACATAAATCTACTTGAAAATCTATGGCAAGACCTGAAAATGGTTTTATAACAATGATCAACAACAAATTTGAAAGAATTTTGAAAAGAATAATGGGCAAATGTTGCACTATCCAGGTGTGGAAAGCTCTTTAGAGACTTACCCAGAAAGACTCACAGCTGTAATCACTGATAAAGGTGCTTCTAAAAAGTATTGACTCATTGGTGTGAATACTTATGTAACTCTGTGTTGTTGTCTGTTCACACTGCTATGCTTTATCTTGGCCAGGTCGCAGTTGTAAATGAGAACTTGTTCTCAACTAGCCTACCTGGTTAAATAAAGGTGAAATAAAAAATACAAATAAATAAATAAATGTAAATGAGATATTTCTGTATTTCATTTTCAATAAATGTGCAAACATTTCTACAAGCATGTTTTCACTTTGTCATTATGGGTAATTGAGTGCAGACTGGAGAGAAAATAATAATAATAATTGTTCAATTCAGGCTGTAACACAACAAAATGTGGAATAAGTCAAGGGGTATGAATACTTTCTGAAGGCACTGTACTTGCTGGTTAAAAAATACAATCTACACAGGACCTTCTAGTCAGCAGGTGTACATGGGCGGGAGTTTTAGCTTTGAATGGTGATATCACCATGCTGTAAATTGGTTAATAGACCAATAACAAAGAGAGTACCAAATCTCGATACCAATAACAGCGATTTTTTTGTTTTTCCCTCCCCACTCAGACCATTTGCTAAAAACCTACTTTTGCCCATTTTAATGGAATTATATTACAGTACTGTACTTAATTGTTACCCAGAAATGAAATGATTTGATGTTGATATAAAAACGTCTGCATTGGGCCTTTAATTAAGGACTCTGGCATTAAGGTGTGAGATGTAAGCCTATTTAGTTTTATTTTAGTGTACATTACATTGTACCACCCAGGCTTCAGATGCTTTTCAAATGACCCGTCAGCTGAAAATTTTACCTCCACACTGAAAGTTGAATGCAACTATTTTATTGTATGAATAGCTGAAGGCAACTATTTGATAAACAGATTAAGAGCTAGTCTGAATTATATGATCATATGACGTCCTTATGTGGACCTGCATTTCTTGCATATGTATTCAAAATAATACGTGAGTCACATACAGTACAATACGTATAAATGAACACTTTTTTAGAGTGCATAGATATCCCCCCCTTCCAATTTAGCATGTCTAATTTATTGAATTTGTTTCAATAGGTCCTCATATACTGTGCTATAGGATGTGGTTCTATTGCTTGTTTGATGGGACATGGTCTCCTCCCCATCCTCATGTGTGCACAGTGGACCTGGAAGCAGTGGTCTGGTTAAACACAGCACCTGGGTGTGAACTGGTGTGGTCACTTCTTATGTAAATTAGGTCTTCCCTCTTGTCCACATGCTTGTAATGCTGACCAAGCCCGTGTGGAAAAGTGACTTTGAAGTGGGAGAGGAGGAAAACACTCCCATTCCCATTCTCTCGATGGCTTTTAGACAGGGACGTGAGAGGGAGGGATGATATTGGGGTGTTTCTCCAACCCTGTGTGACAGGGTCTAAATACGGTTTCTGTGTTTACAGAGCTGCACATTTGTTGGGTTTAAGTCCAACCAAGAAAGCCAAAAACATCCCCTCTGGCTACAGACTAATGTTGATTGAGTTGGTGAGCAGATATTATCCATTTATGCTTCAGCTTGCCATCTCAGACAAGTGCACTATTGTGGAACCTTATGAAGTAAGGTTCAGTAGGACATTGTTATTACCATAGAGATATAACTGTGCTGTTATCTAAGGTTGTTACTTTATCATCAACCTGACTCTGCACAGTACCATCTGTTGAACACAGACTTAAGTTAATCGCTGAAGGGCTATTCAGAAATACATATTTCCTTTTCAATCTGCTGTCTAATAGAGTGGCTCTGGAGAATATCATGTTAACTATGCCTCGAGTCAAATTAGAATAAAAAATACCAAAAGCCTGTATAATAACATCATTCTGATTCGCAATGTGCAGTTTTGAGATGTCTGCGTTAAAACCTGGGAATGTGTGTATGTGTAGGAATGTCGTAATTCTAAAAAGAATCATCACTCGATTGCCAAAACATCTGGGAATTAAGATGTGAAAGGCAACAGGGATTGTGTCGTCTTCCCACAAAATACACTGCTAACTGAGGTATAAAATAAAATATGACTGAGGACTTCATCATTTTACAGTCAAGTCTATTTCACAGATTTTTAAATGTTTTATTGGGGCCGAATATTACTGCCTTTCACATTTGATATTAGTTCAGTGCAGTTCCTCACGAAGGAACTCATGTTTGGTCAATAAAGTACAGTGAAGTGACCCCCAGTGGGAGTTTTCTTTCGAAGCCCAGTTAATATGTTGAACAATTCACAGTATTAACCTTATTCAAAGATTTATGGGCTAAGAAATTCCCTCCACTTCTTGGAAAGGGTCCCAGTAAGCTCCATTTACAGTATATTGCCATGAAGATCAGAATTGTGTTTAAAGACCAACTGTAAAAGTTGTCACTGAGCTATAATGTAACGGTTAGCTTTAGTTTTGAGGAGAAAAGCCACTCAATGGAAAGTTATTTTCCTTTTTGGGACGTTGATGTGAATACAATATTTTCCATGTGCTCAAAATGTGTTCTTTTGTAGACGTGAGGTTTCCTCCTTGGTTACATCTGTTGAAAGGGCTAGTAAGTACAATCCTCATCTAAAGATGATCCACATTTAAATGTGAAGGCAATCTTGTGTCTGCCTTAGAAAACTGTAAGTGACATGAGTTCATACGAGAATCTTATCTGATTACAATCATAGAGCAATCTTAGAGGGAAATGTGTTTTTAGACATACAACACATGAAGCTTTAAATTCACTAGAATTCATTAAAATCATGTCCAATGAGGAGGTCAAATGAAGGGGATCATACAGTATAGTGTTCCTGGAGGCTCCATGGGGGGCACTCAGCACTCTCCCTCTCTCTCTCTCTCTCTCTCTGTCTGCTGCTGCTCCGTCCTGTAAAGTTGTGGAAACACACCCAGTGAAAGGGAACCCTGGCCATTATGCAGCTGTGTTGGGGACGACCTGACACAGATTTATAGAGAGATTACACTGGCATGGAGAATGAATGACTAGATGTACCTCCTGTCAACACCTCACATTTAGGCTGTAACATCCCAAATGGCAGCCTATTCCCTTTATAGTGCACTACTTTTGACCAGGAGAGTGTTATTCCTGCTGGGTGGTGTCTTCTCTCTCATCTGTGAACTCTTGCTCTGATTGGTCTGCTTGTGTTTGTGTTTGTGCTGCATAGATCACATATTGTTAGATTATAGCAGCATCTCACTGCTGGCATATGGGTATATTTGGGTATATTTACACCAAATGACTCCAGTCTTCTCCTGTGAGACCATAATTAGAGGAGAGTGTGACTGTGGGGCTACAAATCATTGAGATACCAGTCGACACTAGACAGTGATGATCACAGTGACAGTTCATAGTTTGAGGGCACGTTACTAAGTTATCTCACTTGTACATTTGACCTCTTTCACTCCTGTACATTTGACCTCTTTCACTCCCTATAAAGGGAGATTTATGAATGAACTCTGCTGGTGCTGAATCACTGCTCAGTCACTGTAACAAATCTGTCTCAGTCTGAACAATAATCTAAAGAGGTTTGTTTTACTGGACTGTTTTCCTGTGTGGACATAATGTTGCCACATTCTGTTAGGACGTGATGCCACCAGTGCTGTATGATTTCCGATTGGTTGAGTGAGTCAGTGAAATGGCTAGATAGTCTTTATAGAGCGGACTGAAAGACAAAACAAGACCCAGAGGCATGGTGCTCTTTTTACCTGCCAAAGTATGTGTGTGTGTCTGTGTGTGTGCGCATGCATTTGTGTACTTCTTGTTTTTGGAAAGGGCTTGCTTGTCTGAACCCTGATACACTGCTAACTCTTCTGTCCTGTTGTGTTGTGAAGGGACCCTTGGCAGACCCAGAGAGACGGCGTTGGCCCTCCTCTGTCTGACCCAAATAAGCATGAGTGGCAGACCACACAATGCATCTCAACAGGTCTCTCTGCCCAGCCATTCCTACTAATTGTGGGAACAGCGCTGCAGCAGAAACGTCCCTAGTGAACTGTACTGTACTCCCAGATGTTATTAGGAATCTAGTTCTTAAACAATTTATTGCATTAATGGTAATGTAGTACTTCAGCTGGCCTGACCTCCCACTCACCTTTACCCCAGGTTAGAAGGTATTCATTTAGAATTAGGTAAATAAACTAATCTGATGCTCATTACCCAGCAAGACAGGTGATGTTTCAGAAAATGTTCATGTTAATTACACTGATCTTTAAAGGTGTGCCCTTAAGGCTGACCCTGAGCTCTGTTTGTTATTGCTTCCAATGAGGGCACGAAATGAAATATGGCCGTGTTAGCCCTTGTAGTGCTACTGTACTGTAGACCTGTGTTCAGGTCAGCCCAGCCTCTCTATACAGCCTGTGATAGCCCAAATGTAAATAGTTACACCCAAGCACAGGAAGACATGGCCATGAATGAACTATTCTCAACTGAAACATGATGTAGAGGTGTTTAAGAGATGAATAGGACTGGGGGGCATTTAAATGCAATCACTTAGATTGTTGACAGGAAATCAGAAAATGAGAGGGTGGTCTCATAAAAGTTGTGGTCTAATGTGTCTATTTTTGTCTGTGTTTAAGAATGCCACGATTTGATGTTATGCTCGGAAGACCAAAAAGTGGCACTATTTACAGTTGAAAGTGCCATGAAACATTTCAGAATTTCAGTACTAACAGTACTCTGTGAACATCCTGAAACCAAGAAAATGTCAGCTACTAAGCACCTGACCCCCATCCATCACCCCCCTCCAGTGAGAATGGGATCTGAGGATTTACACTTGTGCTCAAGAGATTAGAAGTTTCAAGATTTTTCAGGCTGAGAAGTTGTGTTTAGGTAGTGGCTTACAGCTAGGCCAACAAAAGGACTGGCCACAGAAGTGTCTCCTAGCCAACCTTCACATATGTCCATAGACAAGAAACCTCATGATATTCATATAATACAATGTGTTGATTGGAGATTCAATAGAATTCTCCCATTCAAACCCGTGTAAAATCCCACATATTTGGGGCGTTTGAGCTAGTTCAAACAATGACACAATTGACAATGGGAGTGAACCTACAAGGCCACCATGGACCAAATGAGCTCATAAAGGGTAGATCAACCATGAGAGACCACTTGTCTATAGGACTTACCACATTGACTCGCCTATTCAGCTCTCCCAATTATCTGGGCCACACATTACCCAATGGAAAAACCACATCAATGAGCACATGTCCCTCCTCTGTCCCCTACTACGCTTGTCTTCAGGCGATGGTGGGCTTGGGGTGAGGGTGGGGATAAGGGTGGGGGTTAGGGTAAGGTCGGGGGACACTTGAAACAATACAAAACTGAGTCTACTGTATTTCAGTGGGCCAGACGTCAAGATTGACCAAGGCTTAGCCCCGCATGCCAGGCTTAGTATTGTCAGAGGACACACAGCTGTTGAAAGAGACTTTGACATTCAAGAGTTAATTGATGTTAATACTAAAACGTTGCTGGAATGTTTCATGCCTTGTATTATTCAATCTGTGGACATTAGTGTACACATCGTACAACTGAAGGATTCCTGATCAATATCACATTTTATTGGTCACATACACATGGTTAGCAGATGTTAATGCGAGTGTAGCGAAATGCTTGTGCTTCTAGTTCCGACCGTGTAGTAATATCTAACAAGTAATGTAACAATTTCACAACAACTACCTTATACACACAAGTGTAAAGGAATGAATAAGAATATGTACATGTAAATATATGGATAAGCGATGGCCATGCGGCATAGGTAAGATGCAGTAGATGGTATAAGATACAGTATATACATATGAGATGAGTAATGTAGAGTATGTAAAAATTATATAAAGTGGCATTGTTTAAAGTAACCAGTGAAACATTTATTACATCTCATTTTTAATTATTAAAGTGGCTAGAGATTTGAGTCAGTATGTTGGCAGCAGCCAGTCAATGTTAGTGATGGCTGTTTAACAGTCTGATGGTCTTGAGATATAAGCTGTTTTTTAGTCTCTCAGTCCCAGCTTTGATGCACCTGTACTGACCTCACCTTCTGGATGATATCGGGGTGAACAGGCAGTGGCTCGGATGGTTGTTGTCCTTGATGATCTTTTTGGCCTTCCTGTGACATCGGGTGCTGTAGGTGTCCTGGAGGGCAGGTAGTTTGCCCCCGGTGATGCGTTGTGCAGACCGCACTACCCTCTGGAGAGCCTTACGGTTATGGGCGGAGCAGTTGCCGTACCAGGCGGTGATACAGCAGGACAGGATGCTCTCGATTGTGCATCTGTAAAGGTTTGTGAGTGTTTTCGGTGACAAGCCACATTTCTTCAGCCTCCTGAGGTTGAAGAGGCGCTGTTGCACCTTCTTCACCACGCTGTCTGTGTGGGTGGACCATTTCAGTTTGTCCGTGATGTGTATGCAGAGGAACTTAAAATGTTCCACCTTCTCCACTACTGTCCCGTCGATGTGGATAGGGGGGGTGCTCCCTCTGCTGTTTCCTGAAGTCCACGATCATCTCCTTCATTTTGTTGACGTTGAGTGAGAGGTTATTTTCCTGACACCACACTCTGAGGGCCCTCACCTCCTCCCCGTAGGCTGTAGTGTTATCTGCAAACTTGACGATTGAGTTGGAGGTGTTCATGTGTTATGTGCTCTGATAACTTCCAAAATAACTTGCATTTAACATAGGTTTATATTATTGACCTCACTGTAATGCATTTAATACAAGTCATTCCACTCAATCAGCCAATGCCAGACACTGTGTATCTTCTTTACTCAATTACCAATGGCTGCAGGCAACTGCTGTCCACCATCCCTACATGGCTGTCACAGCACACAGCCACACGCTTTAGGCCACTGTCTGTATCTGAGGAGAGGAGAATGTCTGAGGTTGGGTAATTCTCCTCTCGTGACTTTCTTTAAAGCTAATAGAATTGGCTGGACGACCTGCCCTGAACATCACAACCACTTTGGTCAAAAGAGACCCTCTCTGTACTCACTCTGTGGAGAGCTGTGTCGCTTTATCCACTAAGTTCACTCAAGGTTATCTAGAGCCAAAGCCAAACTCTGGATTTATGGCATAGAGGCATATTCTCAAATACAAGGCGCCTTTGGGATATTTTAATTTGCTGCTGAGCCACGTTACTGCTCTTCACAGTTGTGACAGTCGGTAAGCCGAAGTGCAAAGTACTTTTCTGTATACGTTACCCACTGTCAACTGAAGACCTGTAAGTAAGCCGTTCCATTAGTGAACATACTCACCCAAGGACATTGATTGTCTGTCAGTAACATCAACATCAGGTTTAGTCTATTGCTACACTCAATCTGCACTCTGTGGTTTACACAAAATGGCAGGGTCACCACCCAGGCTTAGGTGATGAAGAGAATTTTGGAAATACAGTTTTGTATCTCAACCTCATAGGTTGATGTCTCACAAGGGTCAGATATTGCTGTGCCTTAATAATCCTTTGTTGGCTTTTTGGCTTTTCATTCTTTCTCTGAGGACATTCTAGAACAGGCATTCTTATTGTGAGGTCAGCTTTCTGGCCACCCCCAGGTTAGGTAACAACACACCCACTCACAGGCTCTATCTTCTCTCTGTTTTGGGGCTTTTCCCACCATACTTAGTCTGTCTCCTGGGACCCCTCCTCTCTTCCCAGCCCAGGTTAACTGTGATTGATCCCTGAGTGACAATAGAGGAGCTCCCTAGTTCTAAAATAATTGATTGAAGAAAATGCATTCACTCTCTTCTCCCCCCCTTTTCAGCTCTGACCTGCAGGTGGTCACTGTGTCTTTAGCTGGGTGTTGGGGAGACAGGAGGTGTCTTCAGCTCTAGCATTCTTTACATTCTCTGGATTTCACCTTCCCTGAGGGAGGCAGTCTGCATCACAATAAGGATGGGCAGGCCTTAGTCCTACCTAATCACAAACAAAGCCTATGTCAAAACCCCCTAGGACTGGTTTACACACATGGGGTGGCAGGTAGCCTAGTGCAACAGAGCATTGGGCCAGTAACTGAAAGGTGGCTGGTTCGAATCCCTGAGCTGACTGGGGGAAAAATCTGCCAATGTACCCTTGAGCAAGGCAGTTAACCATGTAAATCGCTCTACTTCCACTTTTAATCCAACCCCACATACATAGATTTCAGCGAGGTGAACTGCCGCACTAGGAGTTGTTGTAGGGGTTAAGCGCCTTGCTTAAGGGCAGGACTTTGGCATCTAGGATTTGGGGATTTTTTCCTAGCAATAGGAAAACATACCTGCAATCGAGGCTGCATTGAGTTGGATCGCTAGGAGGGAGAGGGAACTTATGTATCTATGTGTGGAGGGAGAGTATAAAGGTGAAATGTTCTATTATTACCTGTCCGAGAGTGGAGAACAGTCACACACTGTCTACCTCTCCACTGGTCTCCACCCCTAGCTCTTATATCTAGACAGGGATTGGGATTTTATGTTCCTCTGACACAATAAATGCATTGGCTACCGTATGGACATCCTACATACTCTGTACTCAAAGTGGATTGGTCCAACTGTAAATACAAAGGAATGTTTTATGCTTTTTATGTCAAGTTGGCATTTTGTCCATAGTAACGCCCTTTTATTTGAATGTCATGTGGCAGTTTTATGCCGTTGAGATTTGATGTAGTTTTATTAAAGACATTGTCCAGCCCTCAGATAAAATTTAGGCTGAACTGAATGTATACAGTGCATTCGGAAAGTATTCAGACCCATTGACTTTTTCCACATTTTGTTACTTTATTCAGCTGCGCTTCCCTTTGTAGTCTGTAATAGTTTGCAAACCCTGCCACATCCGACGAGCAACGGAGCCGGTGTAGTACGATTCAATCTTGTCCCGAAGCCACTCATACGTTGTCTTGGCTGTGTGCTTAGGGTCGTTGTCCTGATGGAAGGTGAACCTTTGCCTCAGTCTGAGGTCCTGAGTGCTCTGGAGCAGGTTTTCATCAAGGATCTCTCTGTACTTTCATCTTTCCCTCAATCCTGCCAGTCCCTGCCGCTGGAAAACATTCCCAACAGCATGATGCTGCCACCACCATGCTTCACTGTAGGGATGGTGCTAGGTTTCCTCCGGACTTGACGCTTGGCATTCAGGCCAAATAGTTTAATCTTGGTTTCATCAGACCAGATAATCTTGTTTCTCATGGTACGAGAGTCCTTTAGGTGCCTTTTGGCAAACTTCAAGCGGGCTGTCCAGCCTTACTGAAGAGTGGCTACCTTAGTATTTAAAAAAGGGATTCCTGTTTTTTATTTGTGATACATTTGCAAAATATTTTAAAGACCTGTTTTCACTTTCTCATTATGGGGTATTGTGTGGACCTGTTTTCACTTTCTCATTATGGGGTATTGTGTGGACCTGTTTTCACTTTCTCATTATGGGGTATTGTGTGGACCTGTTTTCACTTTCTCATTATGGGGTATTGTGTGGACCTGTTTTCACTTTCTCATTATGGGGTATTGTGTGGACCTGTTTTCACTTTCTCATTATGGGGTATTGTGTGGACCTGTTTTCACTTTCTCATTATGGGGTATTGTGTGGACCTGTTTTCACTTTCTCATTATGGGGTATTGTGTGTAGATTGACGAGGAAATGTTTTTATTAAATCCATTTCAGGATAAGGCTGTAACGTAACAAAATGTGGAAAAAGTCAAGGGGTCTGAATACTTTCCTTACTGTAAACGACTGGTGAGGATAGTTACTGGAGAAGGGATCTCCTGAATATCCTAACGTCTGGTGGCATACTAAAAATGGATTATTTATCAAGGAAAATAATATTCAAAGAAGAATAGAACATCAGAATGTTGGTCTTGCTACATGATGGGACAAATCTTTTTTTGAGAAGAGACTGAGATCATACTGAACTAGAGGCCGGTGGGCCCACGTGTCTGACTAAATCACCACAATAAAACCAGACTGAACTAGAGGCCGGTGGGCCCACGTGTCTGACTAAATCACCCCAATTAAACCAGACTGCTTTTGATCTGCTGCCCATAATAATGATACAATATTTGAGGGGCTCTTGATGAGAGAGCTTCCCAGTGATGGTGATTTAATGTGGCGAAGCTCTGTTTTTCTTCACCCGTGAAGCCTCCTTTGCTTTGCTAAATGATTAGTGAGAACTGACCTCTTGTCAAGGTTGGCTGTCAGGTTGGCTCTTCTCTTTAGTGAGACCTGACCCCCTACTGACATCACATTGGTCAATCTGAAGTGGCAGAGACTGCTGTGATTAGCTGTGGGTTGTATATCTGTATCCTAAATTCCACACTATTTATTTTATTTCTTTTTTATTTTACCTTTATTTAACCTTTATTTAACCTGGCAAGTCAGTTAAGAACAAATTCTTATTTTCAATGACGGCCTAGGAACAGTGGGTTAACTGCCTGTTCAGGGGCAGAACGACAGATTTGTACCTTGTCAGCTCGGGGGTTTGAACTCGCAACCTTCCGGTTAATAGTCCAACACTCTAACCACTAGGCTACCCTGCCGCCTATTCTTTGTGTAGTGCATACAGTTGACCAGGGCTTTGGTTAAAAGTAGTGTACTATAGAGGGAATAGGGTGCCATGTGGGATTCAAGGGACGCAGACTGTGTATACAAGGCTATTTTCTTAAGGGAATAAAGTTCTGTCTGTGATTCTAGATGTGACCACATGGTGGAGCTAGAGGACCACTGTGTGTGTAGTTTTAGACTTCTCAGCGTAAACACTGAATTTAAGACTGTGCTGTAAGCTATAGGCAGTCCCAGTTGGTGTTCATGTAATATTAAGGAATTCCCCTTGACCACGCCCACAAATTGGGGAAAACCAACATTCTTTCCTATTGACCCCCACTGTAAAAGAGGCAACATCATCGTTGATTTTTTTTGTTATACAGAAATAACAAAACTAGAAAACACAGCTATGGTGTTGTTCAATGTACATGTAGACAGGTAAAAAATCCCGACCTACGGTTGGAAATGCTCCAACGTAGAGAAATAGAGCCTGCAAGAAGAGCCCTGTGGCTTCAGGCTATTTGGTGTTGGAGAGGAAAAGGGGCATAAGGGAAGCCAAACAATATAACTGTTCTTTAAGTAGTGAGAACGTTAGGGAGCGGGCAATGTTGAGCAGGCAATGCATCAGTCCTCATTGTTCATTGCAATGGGCATTTAAATCACTTTGGGCCAAAGATCTTCTATACATGTGATGAAGTTGCAGGTGTTACTATATTACTATATTGTCAAAGGTCTTGTGTGCTGTTTTCTTTTGGAAAATTTCAGTCTCATCTCTGTGTGAATAGATTCACAACATGCTTCAGCTGATGGCTCGTGACTATAAACCAATTAATGGATGTCGTGGGGGCATGGAAGTGAGACTGAGGTTAGTGGTTACCTTCCCTGGCCTCCTAGCCCCCTGCCCCCCTGGCCCCTAGTCCCCCTGGGTAAGACTGGAATTAGAGAGGGGTGCAGCATGGATCTCCAGAACAGAACAGAATTACATAAAATACTACCACAAGGGGCTTACAAGGGCTTCCTTTCTTCCTCTCTGCTTTTCTCCAGATTACAGTAAATCCATCATCTGGTCCATTTAGCAAACATCCAGTCCCTCATTAGGACCACGGTAGCACCAGTGTCCAGTCTCTTTAGTATGGAGTCCATCCATAGCACCTCTGTGGATTGCTGTGAAATGATAATGCACTGTCTATTCCTAGTCCTGGTTGAAATATCCAAACATGCACATCACAGTAACAGTTAGTGTTTAATGGATGATTGTGTATAGGTAATCTTACAGTGCATTTTAATGGGTACCGTTACTGTTAATGACGCAATATCTGAACAGTGTGTTCCTCTGTTACATATAAATGATTGGTCCGGAGTGGGCTCATCCTCCTCTGTGTGTGTGTGTGTGTGTGTGTGTGTGCGCGCGCTGCTGGCAGGGCTGTCAGGACCTGTCCCTAGGCCCCATCCTCATCCCCTCAACACACAACACCAGAGCCATGAGTACTGAGTAGCGGAAGAGGCTTCTCTTTGTCACTATGCCTGCCTGCCTGTCTGCCCAGCCCCTCTGATCACTGAACTGTGCACGCTTGGCACAAACCCATCTCCTCTCCTCCGTGCCTTGTTTCTCCTCCCTTCTTTTGTCACAGTCCAGCTTTACACTCTCCCATGTCAAATCAGTGCCCATGGCCCCTCAAAGTCAGACAGCCACTGATTGGCAGATTCCTGGCCCTGTACTATTTGCCCTAGTTGAGCATTTCTGTCAATCATTTAAAAAACTGTGGAGATGTACCTCTACACCTGTACTTCTATTGAGTTTATTAATGGACATGAATGCAACTGACTGAGGATAGGTAATATGTTAAATGCCAAATGTTGTAGAAACCGTTAATGTTCAATTTAATTATTTGTTCGTTTGTGGTGCCTTTTTTACAGAATACTTTTGAGATCTTGTAGTCATGATTTCTGTCCCTGGGGGATTGAAAAATGTGTGCAGTGCTCACCATGTCCTTATAAGCACGAAATATCTCTTCCAGGAGCCTAGCCAATGTCGCAGTGCCCATTATTGAACATTCTTCCAACTGACCACCATTTGTTTTGTAAGGAAAGACCAGTGATAGACAGTTCCTTCATGTTCAGTAAGCTGTAGTAGAGTTGGTGATAGTGGTATACGGAGGGGGATAGCATTACTCAAGAGGGCTGTGACTTACATGCTCTTAACACACCCACTGTGATGCGAGCCGGACATAGTGTAGAGCTACTGCTGTGCTGGATGTATAGTAGAGCTGCTGCTGCTGTGCCGCCTGTGAAATACCTAAGTCTGCATGGTGCTGAGGAGCAGGGGTCACTGCTAGACACTGAGCAGAGGAGGACCAGGAAGGGAGAGCGAGAGGAGAGAGAGAGCGAGAGGAGAGAGTGGCTCACAAACACACACACAAAGAGAAAGAGAGAAAGAGAGAGAGCGAGAGAGAGCATAAAGTGAGAGAGTTAACATAGATAGAAGCAGGGAAGAGAGGGGAGGCTAAGAGCTGAACTGTTCTGCTGAGAACATACATCTTGTTGAAGTTTTGAGTCAGTACTTGGAGCATCAGGACAGGATGGCTCTCCCGCGTCTTTACAGTCTGCTGCTGCTCATGGCTCCTGTTCATGGCCAGTGGTGGAGTGCTTTCCTAGGGAAAGCACAGGAGATGACCACACAGCCCCTCACCACCGTCCCCACAACCACCCAGGTATTGTGGACCACAGAAGGGACAGAGGTGGGCCAGGTGGGGACTCAGACGGAGGTCTTCACCACTGCACCTGTTCAGAGTACCCCGCTACAGAGCATACAGGAGCCTGCTGGTGATGGAACCACAGAGATCAAGCCCAAGGCTAAGAAAATATCTCTGAAAATGTGGAAGAGTCGTGGTGAGTTAGTCTGGAGTATGCTGGGTGATGTAGTTGTTTCAGTTTTATTTCCGTGGTGGGATTCTGTCCAAAAAGTTGTCTTTATGTTGTGGTTAAATAACAATCAGTTCTGTTACTGGTTCTGTACATTAGTGTTTGCAATTTCAATGAAAGAGAACCAATGCCGTAACGATTTAGCATTATGCTCTGAAAACTCTTTCCTGAAGGAATCTGAAGACACTGACACGTGGCAGCTGTGGATCTGTGGACTCATGGTGGTTCATTATTTTTGTTAAAGTAGTCTCAAACTGATACTTGTAGTGGGATCATGACAGGGATTAGTTAGTGTGTTCCCCCACAGCTTGAGTGCGGCTACGCTTTTTTAGCTTGTCTAATTGAGGCTGTGCGTTGTCGAGAGGAGTAGGCTTGTGGTTTCCTGCTAGCCCCTTGGTTTCCAATGTTAATCCCTATCACATGATATTATAATAATAGGATTAGGGCCAGGGGCCTTCCTGGAACCTGGAGAAATTGGGGTCTGAGCGTGAGCATTGTTTCAGAGCCTCCCGCTGGGCTGGGCTGGATTGTGGGGTGAGAGAAAGAGGGAAGTGGGGGACAGACGGTTGAGGGATGGGAGGGCTGGGATACGGGGTCCGGAGTTGTGTGTACCACAGGATGATGGTTCCGCTGGGTTGTGGGGTGAGAAAAAGAATAAACGTCCTCTCACAATAAACTGTGTTTATTATAAACTGTGTTTATTTTCAGCAAACTTAACATGTGTAAATATTTATATGAACATAACAAAATTCAACAACTAAGACAAACTGAACAAGTTCCACAGACATGTGACTAACAGAAATTGAATAATGTGTCCCTGAACAAAGGGAGGGTCAAAATGAAAAGTAACAGTCAGTATCTGGTGTGGCCACCAGCTGCATTAAGTACTGCAGTGCATCTCCTCCTCATGGACTGCACCAGATTAGCCAGTTCTTGCTGTAAGATGTTACCCCGCTTTTCCACCAAGGCACCTGCAAGTTCCCAGACATTTCTGGGGGGAATGGCCCTAGGCCTCACCCTCTGATACAACAGGTCCCAGGCGTGCTCAATAGGATTGAGATCCGGGCTCTTCGCTGGCCATGGCAGAACACTGACATTCTTGTCTTGCAGGAAATCACTCACAGAACGAGCAGTATGGCTGGTGGCATTGTCAGGCTGGAGGGTCATGTCAGTATGAGCCTGCAAGAAGGGTACCACATGAGGGAGGAGGATGACAACAAGCTCAGTCAGATAATGTTGTGACACACCGTCCCAGACCACGATGGACCCTCCACCTCCAAATCTCTCCCACTCCAGAGTATAGACGCTCATTCCTTTGAAGATAAACGTGAATCCGACCATCACCCCTGGTGAGACAAAACTGCAACTCGTCAGTGAAGAGCATTTTTTGCCAGTACTGTCTGGTCCAGCGACATTGGGTTTGTGCCCATAGGCGACATTGTTGCCGGGGATGTCTGGTGAGGACCTGCCTTACAACAGGCCTACAAGCCCTCAGTCCAGCCTCTCTCAGCCTATTGCGGACAGTCTGAGCAATGATGGAGAGATTGTGCGTTCCTGGTGAAACTCGGGCAGTTGTTGTTGCCATCCTGTACCTGTCCCGCAGGTGTGATGTTCCGATGTACCGATCCTGTGCTGGTGCTGTTACACGTGGTCAGCTGTCCGTCCTGTCTCCCTGTAGCGCTGTCACATTGCAATGTCTGCAGTCCTCATACCTCCTTGCAGCATGTCTAAGGCACATTCACGCAGATGAGCAGGGACCCTGGGCATCTTTCTTTTGGTGTTTTTCAGAGTCAGTAGAAAGGCCTCTTTCGTGTCCTAAGTTTTCATAACTGTGACCTTAATTGCCTACCGTCTGTAAGCTGTTAGTGTCTTAACGACCATTCCACAGGTGCATGTTCATTCATTGTTTATGGTTCATTGAACAAGCATGGGAAATAGTCAACCCTGTACAATGAAGATCTATGAAGTTATTTGGATTTTTTATGAATTATCTTTGAAAGACAGGGTCCTGAAAAAGGGACATTTGTTTTTTTGCTGAATTTATATGTCTGATGTCTTAACTGCCTAGAAGAATTGGGTGCTAAATGATCGTCCAGTAAATCACAAGTCAAAGAGGACAAGCTCTCTCAGAACAAAATGTGTTGTTCGCATTTATAGTAAAAACATGAGCTTCATGATGAAGGCTCTCATGTCTATTCTTCTGTCTGAGCTGTACTGTAGCTGTGATGCCCTGACAGCTTTTATCCACCATGGTAATGTACAACAGCTGTCTGTCGCTCCAGCCTCCCTAAACAGTAGCTCTGCTCCCAGATATCCACTCACTCAGTATGACAAGCTACTTAAAGACCTTTACACAGGTTCACACCCTTCACCTGTATGTTATTAGCATTACTATGTTGATATACTAAGGCAGGGTCCTCATTGAGGACATTGGATGTGCATGTTTCGACCAAATGTTATACATGAAATTCTAATGGATCTCTCTCTCTCTCTCTGATCCCACTTATAGATTGGCTTGTCTGTGGCAGTCTGGGTTGTGTGACTCAGTCAGTGTTTGTGGGAGGCTGCATATTGTGGGAGGCATTCATTCCGAGTAGAGGATGTTCAAACACTACGACCCTCCTCCCTAATTGTCATGTCTTTTTCCACTTCGCTAATTTGATGAATTACAGACCCAATCAGAGACCCTGTCTAGCCTAGTGGCAGAGATCCGAGGTCCACTGATGTGTAGAGGAGGGTTAATACTTGACAAGACTGAGGTGAAACTAACGGCCAAGAGGTTACCTCAGTGGAATGTTGGGGTGAGAGTGGTCGTCACGGGAGACGAGCTCCATGTGGGAGAGAATGGAGAGAATGTGATCGATCTTTCTCCACTAAGCACTCTCCCTACGCCACGATGATAAGTCCCCCAACGCCAATGAAAGGCTTTTCACCTAGTGTCTGGAGTTATTTGGGGGGAATTAGGGTCTGAAGAGGGGAAGGGGAAGAAGAGGGAGAGCAATGATCCATAGGTGAATGTCTAACTCATTAGGGGTTTGTTACTGTCAGTGATGGGGATAGATTAATTTGTGAAAGAACTATAGACCATGGACACATCAGTTACCGCAAGATGAGATATTCTCTACATCTGTGCTTATGCTTTGTGTGTTCTCATGCAAACAATGATGTAATAGTGATTGTGATGATAGTCAGGTGATAGCACAGAAGTACATCTGCTACCGGATTAGTTACATTGGAGGAGATCCATAAATGTTCAGTGGTGAAATGGCATATCTTTATGACGTATGGTGACATATCTTGATGAGAGCATTGGATGTTATCGTTGTACAGTTATGCAATGCTGAAATTAGAAATGTTGCTGATATCTATAATAGTACCGTACCCTTTTGTCATGACGTTGGCCTGGGGGAAGGTTTATGACAGTCATAAATACCTCTTCCCCCCTTTTTCCTCTCTCTACCCTACTGATATTACATTTGCAAACGCCTTGGTTAACATAGAGATTCTGGGAACATCAGAAGGTGGGGGGAAATGAACTATATTCTGGTAATCCGACCAATTGAACATATACGGTGGTCCTGAATGAATATGATGTCAGTTCGGTTGTCATCTGAGACATTCTCATCAATGATATGATGACATCAACTCTACAGTGAAAAGTCTACACATCAGAGTTATCGGATTCACATAGAATTGTTGTTCAATTTAAATGTTTGAATATGAAATTATTCATGATGGGATGAAATGTGATTTTAGCTTCTAAAATGTGAGAATTGGGTTTTCATAAGGTTAGGGCTCTGCTCAATCAGTGGCCCGCTCCTGTGAAGAGTCATGGGTTATAAAACTTTTCAGACACACCCTTCTCGCTCCACTATATAAAGCCTTGACGAAAATGTACCTCCTGTTTCGAGGGTGTGAGGACGACGGTCCGATGTCAGAATGGTTCAGATAATAACTACAGAACGAAGCCAACATCAGCGTGAGCTTTGGTTGCGAATGGTATGAACGTTGAACTCTTATTCACTACAGAAGTGATACCTAGCCGTTGAGTTAGCAACAGCAGCTGCAAACGAGGGTTAGGAAGGAACAGACAGAGTATCCCGTCTATCACACATCGACGTTACTACAACGTATCCAATTGACCACCAGAGACATTCTTCAAAGGACTCGGTTTGGCAACACGGCCTTCCATCTACCACCAACCTACCGAAGCGCAGCTCAGAGTAAATATTTATTGCATTTTCCTTTTCCAAATGGACGGTAATCTAGAATGCATAAAATACTGTATTTACAATAGCACAGCTTCTTCCTTTGGTCCTCAGTCTTCCCGCTCTTTCACTCAAACCCACCCCTTTTCTTTTGTGTAACCAGCTGTCATATCTATTCCGCCCGCTAGGGACATTTTCCTTTATGACGTCATTTGTAATCAAGGTATAATTCATTCTGTGTATATGTCATTCTGTGTGATTAGTTAGGTATTTAGTAAATAAATAATTAAACCCAATTTTGCATTGCTGATTCAACTTGTTAGCCAGGGTTGGTGAAGATAACCAAGAATTTACAACTTTCAGATGAGACTGAATTAAGGTGACGATTAATATTGACTGCTATTGATGTAAAATATTACTAGGTCTTTAAGAGTTTATTCGGAAGATAACAGCTCTATAAATATTATTTTGTGGTGCCCCGACTCTCGATAGTTAATTACATTTACATGATTAGCTCAATCAGGTAATATTAATTACGGAGAAATTATTTTATAGAATAGCATGTCATATCACTTAATCCGGCATAGCCAAAGACACAACACTTTATATCCTTACATATATATCCAAGATGGCGTAGCAGTCAGACATCTTTGTCTTTGTCTTGTCTCGTCCCATGTATATTTATTTTTATATCTTTTTCTTCGCATTCTTTTTCATATTTTTTCCTAAACCTCAACTTCAAAATACTCTCCTGCAACCCGCCTCACCTAATGAGGTATGGATCTGTTTTTTTCCCTAAAGTATTTCTATTTACCGCAACTGTAGCTAGCTACCAGCTAGCCTCTCCCTAATATCAATATGCCTTGTCCATTACTGTCCTGGTTAGTGATTACGGTCTTATTTCACTGTAGAGCCTCTATATTTCTTAACCAACCATGTTGTTCCACCTCCCAAATATACGATGACATCACCTGGTTTAAACGTCTCTAGAGACTATATCTCTCTCTTCATTACTCAATGCCTAGGTTTACCTCCAATGTACTCTCTTCCTACCATACCTTTGTCTGTACATTATGCCTTGAATCTATGCTATTGTGCCCAGAAACCTGCTCCCTTTACTCTCTGTTCTGAACATGCTAGACGGACAGTTCATATAGCCTTTAGCCGTACCCATATCCTACTTTTCCTCTGGTGATGTAGAGGTTAATCCAGGACCTGCAGTGCCTAGCTCCACTCCTACTCCCCAGGTGCTCTCATTTGTTGACTTCTGTAACCGTAAAAGCCTTGGTTTCATGCATGTTAACATTAGAAGCCTACTCCCTAAGTTTGCTTTATTCACTGCTTTAGCACACTCTGCCAACCCAATGTCCTAGCCGTGTCTGAATCCTGGCTTAGGAAAACCACCAAAAACCCTGAAATTTCCATCCCTAACTATAACATTTTCCGGCAAGATAGAACTGCCAAAGGGGGCGGCGTTGCAATCTACTACAGAGATAGCCTGCAGAGTTCTATCTTACTATCCAAGTCTGGTCAAAAACAATTCAAGCTTCTACTTCAAAAAATTCACATTTCCAGAAACAAGTCCTTCACCGTTGCCGCTTGCTATAGACCACCCTCTGCCCCCAGCTGTGCCCTGGACACCATATGTGAATTGATTGCCCCCCATCTATCTTCTGAGCTTGTGCTGCTAGGTGACCTAAACTGGGACATGCTTAACACCCCGGCCATCCTACAATCTAAACTTGATGCCCTCAATCTCACACAAATTATCAATGAACCTGCAAGGTACAACCCCAAATCCATAAACACAGACACCCTCATAAATATCATCCTAACTAACTCTCCCTCCAAATACACCTCTGCTGTTTTCAACCAAGATCTCAGCGATCACTGCCTCATTGCCTGCATCCGTAATGGGTCTGGGGGTCAAACGACCACCGCTCATTACTGTCAACCGCTCCCTAAAACACATCTGCGAACAGGCCTTTCTAATTGACCTGGCCGGGGTACCCTGGAATGATATTGACCTCATCCCGTCAGTAGAGGATGTCTGGTTATTCTTTAAAAGTGCCTTCCTCACCATCTTAAATAAGCATGCTCCATTCAAAAAATGTAGAACTAGGAATAGATATAGCCCTTGGTTCACTCCAGACCTGCCTGCCCTTGACCAGCACAAAAACATCCTGTGGCGTTCTGCATTAGCATCGAATAGCCCCTGTGATATGCAGCTTTTTAGGGAAGTTAGGAACCAATATACACAGCCAGTTAGGAAAGCTAAGGCTAGCTTTTTCAAACAAAAATTTGCATCCTGTAGTACGAACTCAAAAAAGTTCTGGGACACTGTAAAGTCCATGGAAAATAAAAGCACCTCCTCCCAGCTGCCCACTGCACTGAGGCTAGGAAACACTGCCACTAACAGTAAATCCACAATAATTGAGAATTTCAATAAGCATTTTTCTACAGCTGGCCATGCTTTCCACCTGGCTACCCCTACCCCGATCATCAGCCCTGCGCTCCCCACAGCAACTCGCCCAAACCTCCCCAGCTTCTCCTTCACCCAAATCCAGATAGCTGATGATCTGAAAGAGCTGCAAAATCTGGACCCCTACAAATCAGCCGGGCTAGACAATCTGGACCCTCTCTTTCTAAAATTATCTGCCAACATTATTACAACCCCTATTACTAACATGTTCAACCTCTCTTTCGTATCGTCTGAGATTCCCATAGATTGGAAAGCTGCCGCGGTCATCCCCCTCTTCAAAGGGGGAGACACTCTAGACCCAACTGCTACAGACCTATATCTATTCTACCCTGCCTTTCTAAGGTCTTTGAAAGCCAAGTTAACAAACAGATTGCCGACCATTTCAAATCTAACCGTACCTTCTCCGCTATGCAATCTGGCATCAGAACTGGTCATGGGTGCACCTCAGCCTCGCTCAAGGTCCTAAATTATATCATAACCGCCATCGATAAGAGACAATACTGTGCAGCCGTATTCATCGACCTGGCTAAGGCTTTCGACTCTGTCAATTACAACACTCTTATTGGCAGACTCAACAGCCTTGGTTTCTCAAATGATTGCCTCGCTTGGTTCACCAACTACTTATCCGATAGATTTCAATATGTCAAATCGGAGGGCCTGTTGTCCGGACCTTTGGCAGTCTCTATGGGGGTGCCACAGGGTTCAATTCTCGGGCCGACTCGCTTCTCTGTATACATCAATGATGTCGCTCTCGCTGCTGGTGATTCTTTGATCTACCTCTACGCAGACGACACCATTCTGTATACCTCTGGCCCTTTGTTGGACACTGTTAACTAACCTCCAGATGAGCTTCAATGCCATACAACTCTCCTTCCGTGGCATCTAACTGCTCTTAAATGCAGGTAAAACTAAATGCATGCTCTTCAACCGATCGCTGCCCGCACCTGCCCGCCCGTCCAGCATAACTATTCTGGATGGTTCGGACTTAGAATATGTGGACAACTACAAATACCTAGGTGTCTGGTTAGACTGTAAACTCTCCTTCCAGACTCACATTAAACATCTCCAATCCAAAATTAAATCTAGAATCGGCTTCCTATTTCGCAACAAAGCATCCTTCACTCATGCTGCCAAACATACCCTCGTAAAACTGACTATCCTACCGATCCTCGACTTTGGCGATGTCATTTACAAAATAGCCTCCAACACTCTACTCAACAAATTGGATGCAGTCTATCACAGTGCCATCCGTTTTGTCACCATAGCCCCATATACTACCCACCACTGCGACCTGTATGATCTCGTTGGCTGGCCCTCGCGCCATACTCGTCGCCAAACCCACTGGCTCCAGGTCATCTATAAGTCTTTGCTTGGTAAAGCCACGCCTCATCTTAGCTCACTGGTCACCATAGCAGCATCCACCCGTAGCACGCGCACCAGCAGGTATATCTCACTGGTCACCCCCAAAGCCAATTCTTCCTTTGGCCGCCTCTCCTTCCAGTTCTCTGCTGCCAATGACTGGAACTAACTGCAAAAATCTCTGAAGCTGGAGACTCTTACCTCCCTCACTAGCTTTAAGCACCAGCAGTCAGAGCAGCTCACAGATCACTGCACCTGTACATAGCTCATCTGTAAATAGCCCATCCAATCTACCTCATCACAATACTGTATTTATATGTCGTATTATATGCTGTATTTATGTTGGCCAGGTCACAGTTGCAAATGAGAACTTTTTCTCAACTAGCCTACCTGGTTAGATAAAGGTGAAATAAAATTGGGAATCATAATTGGGAATCATACAAATCACCAACGTAGAAAATAAACTAGAACACTACATAGAAATAAATAAACTAGATCACCCCCAGTCACGCCCTGACCCACTTCACCATAGTGAAACAATGGCTCTCTATGGTCAAGGCATGACACATACATGTGATTCTGTTCATTTTGTTTAGATCTCATGAATATGTTGTTTCCTCCTCCTTACAGAGCGTGGCTCTACGGGACACCTAGACCTGACCGAGTTGATCGGAGTGCCACTCCCTCCCTCTGTCTCCTTCATCACCGGCTATGAGGGCTTCCCGGCCTACGGCTTCGGGCCTGACGCCAACATCGGACGTCTCACCAAGACCTTCATGCCCGATCCTTTCTTCAGGGACTTTGCCATCATTGTCACCATCAGGCCCAGCAGCAAACAGGGAGGGGTGCTGTTCGCCATCACTGATGCCCAGCAGAAGGTGGTGCAGCTGGGGTTGGCACTGACGCCCGTGGAGGACGAGACCCAGAGGATTCAGCTGTACTACACCGAGGGGGGCGAGGAGTCCTCACATAGCCAACAGGTGGCGTCCTTCAAGTTGCCTGATATGAGGAATAAGTGGACGCGCTTCACTCTGTCGGTGCAGGACCAGGAGGTACGCCTCTATATGGACTGTGATGACTTCCAAGCAGAGACCTTCCACAGGAGCAGCCGCCAGCTCAGCTTTGAACCCAGCTCGGGCATCTTCGTGGGCAATGCTGGAGGAACTGGCCTGGAGAAGTTTGTGGTAAGTAATGTCTACCACTTATTGGTCTTCTGTTTCATTTGACCATGTTGCAGTGTGTGTGTGTGTGTGTGTGTGTGTGTGTGTGTGTGTGTGTGTGTGTGTGTGTGTGTGTGTGTGTGTGTGTGTGTGTGTGTGTGTGTGTGTGTGTGTGTGTGTGTGTCTGCGCTGTGTAGTGTGAGTCCTACTGTTTGCCCAGTCTGTGTTAGCATGAACATTACTCCAATAACAAGATCGTCTGTGTAGAATTATTCTTAACAACTGTACTAAAAGCTCCACAGCTGGGAATTCTTCCAGCTGGCTGTGCACCACTTGTCTAGCATACAATATCCTATTCTAACAAGAATGTTTAGCTATATCATGTTTAGTGATTACTGTATGAATGTGCTCAGTCATGGATTATAGTCAGTTGATCACAGTTTTTCAGAATCAGCTCATATATGGTTGTATAACTCAGCTCCAAACATTCTGGTATTTGACAGCCATCGATAGGACACAGACCTGATTCAAGGCTAACGGGAGGTCTTGGCGGTCTGTCAGAGAGGAAGGGAGAGATATCAGTAAGCCTTGTTTAATAAACAGAACCACCTCTGCATGGTCAACTCAGCTCAGCTCAAGGCCTCACGTTAATGTATCCTGTGATCTCTGTTCCAGTCTTCTCTGAGAGGAGAGACTGAGGTTCACTCAAATCAAATAAATGTTATTGGTTATATACACATGCTTAGCAGGTGTTATTGCGAGTGTAGGGAAATGCTTGTGCTTCTAGTTCCGACAGTGCAGTAATATCTAACAAGTAATCTAACAATTCCACAACAACTCCCTAATGCACACAAATCTAAGTAAAGGGATGGAATAAGAATATATACATATAAATATATGGAAGAGCAATGGCAGAGCGTCATAGGCAAGATGCAATAGATGGTTTAAAATACAGTATATACATATGAGATGAGTAATTTAAGATATGTAAACATTATTAAAGTGGAATTATTAAAGTGACTAGTGATCCATTTATTAAACAGTGTCTTCCCCTTCTACCCCCACATTGACTGTCTTCCAGTGACGTTACAGAGAGTGAGACCATTGAGATATTTCATCTAGATTATCTATGGAGACAACTGTACGGCTGTTTCAATATAGTCAATGAAAATATTAATATCATACTTCAAGCCCAATAAGAGCAAAACTTCCCTTAAAGCCTGGCCACTTCAATATGGTCCAACAAACACTGATGATGGAGTGAAGGTGAATGGAACTTTATTCTCCAAATGAACCGTCCTGCAATGTTCTTTATTAGCATGCGGCTGTGCTTTAAGAGTGGTGCTGACGGTGGTGGTAGTGGTGTGTGTTTGGGAAAGTAGTTTCCATGGCGATGGCAGCAAAGTGGGTAGCTTTTCCTTTTGTTGTTGTGAGGCACTTTGGTGCCGGCCAGGGGCCTGAGAGGTCCAGGAGGGGTAAAGACAGTGTCAGTCAGTCAGAGCAGAGGGGCCAGAGAGGGAGGGAGGAGAGGGGGAAATAAGGTGGAGAGAGAGGGAAGAGGAGAGGAGTGGAAGCAGAGAGGTGGAGGGGGGTGAGAGGAGGTGGGAGAAGGGGGAGGGAGGGAGATGGAAGAGGAGAGAGGCAGAGAGAGGAGGAGGGAGATGGGTAGAGGGGTGAGTGAAAGGGGGAAAGAGATCCCACAGCCAACAGAACACAGTGGACTGTCTTGCTGGGAGATACAATACTGATGGGCCAAATGCCTTGCCAAGAGATGGCTCTCACCCTTCAAAACCAGCCTGGACAAAGCTCTGGGTTTTGTTCTGATGCAGCCTTCATTAGTTTCACTCGCTCCTTCTGTCTGTCTTTGTGTCTTTGGACTTGTGTTCTGCCTCTGTTTCTCTCTATCTCCTACAGTATGATTTTATGATTTCACGGTAAATGTGTTTCAGTCAGCAGTTTTCTGTACTCTGTATTTTACTGATCATAATCTGCTACTGTACGTGATGTTAATCTACTCATCCTGTCGGCTTCTAGTCCATGGGCCTTAGCCAATGTTTTTGTTGCCACACTCTTTCATGATCACTGGTATTCTCTATAATGTCCTCCAATGACGTCATCGTGTTGCACATTACACGCTTTAGGTTAATAAAGCGGAAGGTGGAAGGAATGCTTGTGACAATGACAGTTAATGAGTGTGTGCCCGGCCCGTCCCTGTCAAATACTGCTCACAGATTAAAATGTGTGTAACCATGTGTTGCTTGTAGAAAGGGCCTCTTGCCTCTAAATGTAAGCATTTTCTACCTGTATAGGAAAGCCTTCAGAATAAACGTTCCTGCTGTGTGACTCTTTTTGCTTCTCTCTCTGGTCTCAATTTAGCCAATTCAATTAGCTATATCAGCACAATAACTCCCTATTATACATCACTAAAGCATTATCCCGTCTCTCTTTCCCTCTGTACAGGGCTCTATCCAGCAGCTGGTGATCAAGCCGGACCCCAGGGCTGCAGAGGAGCAGTGTGAAGAGGATGATCCCTATGTGAGTGTCTACACCACAGCCTGTTCCATAGATATGTATTCATCCATAGCCTTGAGCTCCTGATATTCTAAAGGCCTTGCCAGCACAGATTCTTTAATACGTGTTAAGCTTCTGGCTCTCAAGACTAATTTATACATGACTTGACTCTGCATAGAGCATACTGGTGGCTCCCTCTTGTGTTTAAAATATGAAGTACTGTTTCTGGTTGATTGCTTCACTGGCTCTCACTCATATCACTCACTATGTAACAACATTTGCCTGTACAAAGCTGCCACTACTCTGGCACTCTGTGCCTAAATGATGGAATGAAGAGTTAGTTTCCTCTCGTGGTTAGTGAGAGAAATGCTACTTCTAGGTCACTGGTGTCGATCTCTTTTTATTTTATTTCACCTTTATTTAACCAGGTAAGCTAGTTGAGAACAAGTTCTCATTTAAAACTGCGACCTGGCCAAGAAAAAGCACAGCAGTTCGACACATACAACAACACAGAGTTACACATGGAATAAACAAACATAGTCAATAATACGGTAGACAAAAATAAAAATCTATATACAGTGAGTGCAAATGAGGTAAGGGAGGTAAGGCAATAAATAGGCCATGGTGGCGAAATAATTACAATTAGACACTGGAATGGTAGATGTGCAGAAGATGCATGTGCAAGTTGAGATACTGGGGTGCAAAGGAGCAAGATAAATAAATAAATAACAATATGCGAATGAGGTAGTTGAATGGGCTGTTTACAGATGGGCTATGTACAGGTGAAGTGATCTGTGAGCCGCTCTGACAGCTGGTGCTTAAAGCTAGTGAGGGAGAAATGGGTCTCCAGCTTCAGTGATTTTTGCAGTTCGTTCCAGTCATTGGCAGCAGAGAACTGGAAGAAGAGGCGGCCAAAGTAGGAATTGGCTTTGGGGGGGGACCAGTGAGATATACCTGCTTCTTCGAATAGAGATGTGTGGTAATGTCTCCTGTATTCCAGGCTTCTGGGGATGGGAGTGGGGATGACACATTGCATGACCGTGAAACAGATGACAAGTTGATGAAGAACATGGAACGAAAAAAGGAAACAGCACGGGTGAGTAAAAGTGGAAGGTGTGAGCACAGGGTGTAAGAGAGGAATGTGTTCGGTGAAACAGAATGTCAGCGGACGCTGCGTGAGCGTTGGTGAGACAAGGAACGTCCGCACAGCTAAGATTGGCTTGGGCACAAGGCACATTGTTGTCTGAGCAACACTCCCTGATAGACTTCATTGGACGTCTCTTACATGTAGCAGAACAGCTTTTCTGTTTCATCAGTTGAAATTTGTCCTGATACAAAACACAAGTATGTAAAAGTGAATACTGGGGGATATATTCAAGTAGGAAGATTCAGTACCTCCATCTCTACCCAGGTCTAGACACTGGCCTTTCATGTGTGTTATGGCTATGGGTAGCAGTGGTTGTTTATGTACCTAGTGAACACCCCTTTGTTGTTGTCCGTTTCTCTTCCTTTGCTGGATTGCTCCAGTTTCTGGCTGTGTGTATGCTACATTCACTTTCATCCTATCACTAGCTGTGTAACACACTGTACTTGTCATCTCACTCTGCCCCTAAATAAACACACAATCTGCCCTGACCCCAATTACTACAACTAAATATATTACATAAGCTGTCTGTTCTTATTTGAATCTTGTCCAGATGTTTTAATTAGCTAGATATTTCATGTGTTACTCCTCAATATTTCAAATAAATTGGACATTGTTTTATCAGTTTACTTACTGTTCATTCCTGCTTCTCTCCCTCTTTTTACAATATCTCCCTCCCTGATTTTCTTTCCCTCCAGCCAGAGGACATGCTAAGCGTGCCAGTGCGAGCTCCACCCACAGAGTCTCCAGAGTTGGAGCTAGATGAGTACACTGTTCACCTGACCCCCACAAACCAAGCCCATCAGGAGATGCTGCTCGAAGGTAGGGAAGGCAGGTTCACCATACTCTGATCTTAACCAATCATGTCATGACATTACAGGGCACTTTCAAATAACTTGATTGGCAAGCTTGATTTAACTCAACTGGTGACTATGTAAATTATTAGATTTTCCCTTTGCATTGATCAATCTTATTTGTCTCTCATTGGCTAATCTAGTTTTTTTTGTAAATGTTAACTTTATTTAACTAGACAAGTCAGTTAAGAACAAATTCTTATTTTCAATGACAGCCTAGGAACAGTGGGTTAACTGTGGCAGAACAACAGATTATTACCTTGTCAGCTCAGGATTCGATCTTGCAACCTTTCAGTTACTAGTCCAACGCTCTAACCACTGGGCTACCTGCCGCCCTCAAATATCCCTCAATGGTTAGCATTAATTGAAGCATCATTGGTGAATCCTATTGGTGTTGCTTTTTCCTCTCAGGATCCCACCAAACAGAGGAGCCAGGGGAGAGGTCAGGGGATGTAAGTAATAGCTAAGATTATTACACGTAATGTGCCTCAAACACTGATCTGCTTTAAATGCTTAAGTTATTCAGTATTTAATAGATTTTACACAATGTTCTCCTGCTGATCCTCAGGGCAGGCCTCTTAGCTACGGACAGAAAGGAGAGCAAGGAGAGCCTGGGCCTATGGGTCCTGCTGGCCCCCGTGGCCCCCCTGGCCCTTCCACTCCCTCTGAGGATAGGTCTGGACACGGCCAGCCAGGACCAAGGGGCCCTCAGGGGCCTTCAGGGGCCCCTGGGGTGCCAGGGAAGGACGGACAGCCTGTAAGCTTTACCTCATTATAATCTCCCATTACTCTGTGATACTAGTACATGTTTGATTATGTTTTCTATTATCTTCACTTGATAAGATTGAACAGATACATCTAAGGACTGTTCTCATTTCAGGGAAGCAAGGGTGAAGATGGAGACCCAGTGAGTACATCTGGTCTTGTGTCAAATGTGTATGGTTGTTATGTTATTATAGAAATACTGTATGTCTTTAAATATGACCTATGTTAATCCCCACAGGGACAAAGAGGACCTCATGGATTCCCAGGGTTGGCAGGAGAGGTTGGAGTCAAAGGAGATAAGGTACAATAATTACAAGTAAAAAAAAATATATATATATATTTGTGTATGAGATAGGCAGTTAGTCTTACCATGTGTTCTCTTCTGTACAGGGGGACACAGGAGTAGGCTTACCGGGGCCTCCAGGCCCTCCCGGACCACTCAAATCTCACAGTGTACCGGTGGGTGTCAGTGTAACATCCTGGAAACATTGGATTGAACTGGGGATCAAATGGGGATTTGTGTTTAATTGCCTGTTTTCCTTTGAATTGCAGTATGGAGAGGATGCACTCGGCTCTGGCTTTGGGGACCTTGACGATACAGAATTTATCAGAGTAAGAACATTCTTCTAATCTGTCATTCTGCTGTCAGTCTATCTTGTGAGCGGACCAAGTCATTTGGTGTCACTCTAAAGCGGAAAGGTGGAATAAACGAGTCAGGAGTAGGTTTTCTTGATTGAACACAGTTCTCTATCAATACAAACACTCCAACACAATCAATGAGAGTCTCCCAAGGAACACCATACACATTCTTCTTTAGATGACACAGGAACACAAGAGACGATTATCTTTCAATTATAACAACAATCACAGATTTGTCACCGTCTTAATGGCTCTTCTTGGATAGCTCCCCTCTCTTGGTAGCCATTCTAGATAGTTTATCTTCTTCCCCTTTCCTGCTGGTTCCCTCCTCTCTCTTATAGGGGAAAGAGAATATGTCATTAGTACTGTCAGCTGTGCTTAATTGCTTCTGGTTACCTTGTCTCACATGCCTTGTTGGGATACTATCAGTGAGCTCAGCCTGCCCTCTGGTGGTCCTTCCACAATCTGTTATGTTTTTTCTGTCTAATAAAACGTCTCTAGGATGAGTATTTGAGCCTCGTATTACCAGCCTGATCTCGCAAGCTCTCATAAATATGTTTCACTACATGGAATCACATATTTATATAAACTTGCGATATCAGGCTGGTAGTAAGAGGCTAAGCATATTCACCTCTCTGTGTTAAATGTGTGCTATGGCATCCCATATCCAGCAGGTAGGGGTGTTTCATCTGTTCACATAGAGTTGAGACCACTCCACTATAGTGATGTGATGATTTTACAGTGAGGTGTCCTCTCTCTCCTAGGGTTCCCCTGGTCCTCCCGGCCCTCCAGGTCAACCTGGCCCGCCTGGTCCCACCCGTTTCTTCGAAGCCTCCGAGGGCTTATTCCCTGGACAACCAGGTTCTCCAGGGCCACCTGGCAGAGACGGCCTTGTTGGGAAACCTGGACCACCGGTGAGATCTCTCTCTGTCCCACGTTATCCTTATTAAGATCCATTATGGATGGTTCCCCGTTTCCACCGGTTACCAACTGTTGATGTTCCCACTTTTGTTTTGTATTGTAAATGTTATTTTATAGTCTATATGTGTATGCATGCATTGTAGCTGACAGTGGTTTCTTCTCTACTCTGTGTTGTTATTGACCTGGCTGTCCCTGGCCTTTATATTTTCAGGTGATTGAGGATTGGTTTAGTGGTTCTGGCTCGGGCTCTGAGTTTGGCTCAGGGTTGTTCGGCTCTGGGCTTGGTTCTGGCGAGGTATTGCCCTGGTTCCGTTACTGAACCAGTAGGCTTGAAAAGGAAGACTGTACTCTCCAACCATGTTTTCTAACAGCCTGGCCCATTTAACTTACTGTGTGTGTGTGTGTGTGTGTGTGTGTGTGTGTGTGTGTGTGTGTGTGTGTGTGTGTGTGTGTGTGTGTGTGTGTGTGTGTGTGTGTGTGTGTGTGTGTGTGTGTGTGTGCTTATTGGCTTTTGCTTATAGTTGTTTACCCATCTATGAAACCATCAGGGCTCTATGCTCATCCCCCATCCTCTCATTAAATGAGAAACAACCCAGGTTTGACTTTAACTGCCTTGATGGACATTGAGCTTGAGCTACAGTATGTGTTTCATACATCAAACATGGTCCAGCTACATTGGAGAGAACCTTCCTTTTTATATACGTTTGTTGCCTGCCTGCTTTCACTAACTGTATTGATGGAGCTTGCACTTTTATTTTTTACAGTCGATGAGCCATGTTGTTCCTTCAGGAATGGCAAAGGAAAAATGGTGGCACTGGCTGGCTAAGATTTATTAAACATTTTCTTCAACCTATTGAGAAAGTAGAATATCATATTTTATGATGAAAAGTAACTAATTCTGTTGGATTAAAGTAATTGAAAAAATAATCTCATCATGAATAATTACGAGAAACCTTTTAAATGACTTGGAAGTTATCTTTGCAATGGTACATATGGTAGCTACTATGACACTAAGAAAAGCAAGACAGTCTTGGTCATGGTTGACTAGTTACTTGTGTGACCTTTATGTGCAGGAGATTCAGAGAGCGACGGTTGTGACATCACATCTCTCTGCTGTTGATTTCAGGGTCCTACTGGTCTGGATGGGGATGCTGGACTGACAGGGCCTACAGGTCTGAAGGTAAGATGACAGTAACTCAGGAGGCTATTGTTTGTATTTTACAAGGGAAATTAGCTGGCTAGATCCCATACTACCATGTCCATTGCAAATGCTTACTCAAACCTATCTATTTTCCTCACATAGGGTGAACAAGGACTAGCTGGACCAAACGGACCAATGGTATTTTAACCATCTGACAACTCAGTTATCAATTAAAAAATGCATAAATCAACCAATGAGAGCTTTGTTCCTAATCATGCTGTTGACATGCAGAAGCATCTACTTTAGGTGTTGTCATTTTAAGTCAAACTATACTTTGTTCTTCATAGTCAGTTAAATGGGTCTGTTCTTCCTCGCAGGGTGTATCAGGTGACCCAGGGCTGACAGGAGCTACAGGACCGAGGGGACCAGAGGGGAAGACAGGCGACCCTGGACCGAGGGGGCTGCCTGGCCCCCCCGGACCCCCAGGAGGAAGATTTTTTGTTGAGGTGCTGCTTTGTTGATTTTACTGTTGAGTCAGTTTCCCATCATACTGTTGTCTTGTTTTGTCTCTATTGATTCTGAATGCAATAATGTTGTGTGTTGGTGCTTGCAGGATGTGGAGGGGTCTGGGAAGAATGACATGGTCCTTGGCACAGAACTCAAAGGCCCTCAGGTGATTGAGATTGGTATATGTGTGTGTCTCCTGTAGTTTTGAAGTCCTTTTACATTGTATTTCACCTTGAGATCCATGGGAATAACTGTTGTTATCTACTCTCTTCTGTAGGGACCTCCTGGTCTCCCTGGCCCTGCAGGACCAAAGGTAGGATTACAAACAAGGAAAATAACTAGGCTGTGGAAAAACTAGGTTCACATGGAAATCTGATCAGTTGTATATCCTGTCTGTTTTCTACAGGGTGAAGATGGGAAGGATGGGGCTTCTGGGTTGTCAGTGAAGGTTGGTTGCATCTCTCTTACACCACCTTCTACAATATTATTATTGGACATCGGTGGATGTGTCTTCACCTTTGTTCTGTCTCTTTTCAGGGTGAGCCTGGTGCTTCTGGACCTGAGGGACTCCAAGGGCTAGCTGGGTTACCAGGCGCCAGGGTCAGTATTGAACCAGAAAGTATAGCATCATCTGCAGTAACCATGAATTTAAAGTTTGTAGCTAGCTAAACCTCAACTACTACCTGGCTAATATTTTTACCTGTGTTGTGTGTTCTTGTCTCTGCAGGGATTGAAAGGAGACAAAGGTGATCCAGGACCAAAGGTATGTTAGTGTTAGACAGCAGAACGACTCCAAACTAACCCTGATGTGGGCTGTTCTTCTGTTCATCATATGTTCATCATATAATACTTGTGGTTGTATCAAAGCCTGTTACAGCATTATAGACCATCTTTGGTTGTGTCATTCAAATGGCTTGTTGAGTTCATGGGGGTTCTTTGTCCTAACTCTCCTGTGTGCGGTGTCTTACAGGGGGAGTGTGGTCCTGATGGACACAATGTACCTGGTCCTCCTGGTCCTCCCGGCCCTCCGGGACCAATTATCAATCTGCAGGATGTACGTCCACCCCACACACCTCTCATCCCCTGTCTGAGTGCTGTTTCACAAATCACACACATACATTGAACAGGAATAGAGCTGTTGTGGTTTATTAAGGGTTATTAAACTTTATGAGCATTCATAACAGGAAGTAACTTGAGTTGTCTGTCACCATCCACATGGTTTTCATATATTCATAGTTTGTACAGTATGTAAAGCTTACAGCTAGTATAGCTACATTAGATTTGCTACTGTAATCAATATGTCATATGTTTATCCTCAGTCCCTCCTGAACAATACAGAGAGCATGTTTAACATCACTGAGATACGTGGGCCCCCTGGCCCAATGGTGAGTAGCACAATGTTAATTTGATGTATTTCTGAAACTCGCCCATTATATTTAAATGGCAATATCCATTATGCTTTACATTAAATAGTCTGGATGCTGGAGCATGGCACATATCAATATGCCTCAGGGCAGTTTGCATTTATTGCTATTTCATGCATGGGCAATGATGCTAATTATTCATTCACATCTGTCATGTGTGAAGCCAGAATGGCCTGTTTTCAATTGCCATGCCTATTTACTAGAGATACTCAGCTAAGGGTCAACCTAACCACCCAAACAACCATAATGCAAACTTGATCCATAATACAGGCTACTTATACAATGCATACGCTTCGCCTACTTACATAATGCACACACATACACTTAACTATGATGTTATCAGTTTTAAAATCTTGTTCTTACATTACAGCCTTGGAAATGTTTCTGCTGTATTTTGTGAGATGGATGCTATCATGCTAGCATATTCTGCAAAGACGCTGCATGCTACTTTATTATTGCATGTGATTGACAGCTATGCTGACCCAGTCCTGCTACCTGCCTGTGTGTGTTTTGTTGCATGTCACAGGGCCCTGAAGGCGAGCCTGGCAGAGCAGGATTCCCTGTAAGAGCCACTCCATACTTCATATGTGATTACTGGGTTGTTCCACGAAAAGAGTGCCCTTTCTTTGATATTTTAAGTAGAAATTGTGCACTAATATTGAATTTTAAAAGTCTGTGCTGTTTAATATAGACCACATGGAGAATTCAATAAATCAGTTTTTTTCATATGAATAAAGTCTTGCTGAAGTGCCAATATTCAGCATTTTGACATGTCCCTCCATCAACCCTGTGTCACTTCTAGGAAGATTATAACCCACTTAATCCCAAAATGTCTCCAAGTTTCACCCGCATTGTAAAACCCTAGTTATTTTGTTGCTTTGACAAAGTCATTTCTGATGATTATTATTTATTTGATGTGACAAGTGATTCATTTACAGTACGTCTGTCCCTCAAGGTCAAAGCTGTTACTTGAACTGAACTCGTAATATGGTGAAACTGTTTGTTTTTTTCAAAAGAAACATTGAACATTAATATTCAAATCATAGAGTAAAAGCAGGTGAGCTGGTTCTACTATTTTTGGCAATTTTCTGGTGTTTTGTGGTGGAAAACTGAGTTTGTTGAACATAACATGTCAACCCTGTTACCCACAGATAGACAGGCCAGAAATGATTTAACAATTTTATTTCTTGGGTGAAGCTTGCATTCAATTGCCAATCCCTGCTGCACAAAACAAGCTTCCATTCTCCCTGTCACAACGCGATTTATGGCTGATTTAAGAAGAAATCGTCAACGGTCAACCCCGTTACTTTATTTTTTATTGACCTCTTAAGATGGGAAAACATGTTTTTTATGAAGTTAGACATGTGGTCTTTATGACAGAATGTTCAAATTAGGTGAAATCAAAAAAAGAATTTGACTAAGGTACACTTCTCAAAGGGCACCGAATTAGTGGAACGACCCAACCCCATATATAACATTCAGGGTGGATTGTATATTTATGTACTACTGTAAATACCATGCTGATTTAATTTTGTCTTTGCTGCCATGGGAAGGAATTGGGTAGGTTCCTTATCATAATGATAAGAGTCTGTAGTTCTGAATATAACATATATTTTGACTCACCCACTATAAGTAAATATGCTCTAATATGCTTATCTTCTCTGTCCATAATTATTATTGTGGTCTTTGCCCAGGGCCCAAGAGGACCAAAGGGTGACAGTGGGCTTCCTGGTTTTCAAGGTCCACCAGGAATGAAGGTAAGGATCAGAAGCTCTGTTAATGTTTACTGTCCCTCCATGCCAGATAAGTACTACTTCATGGATCTTACATCAGATAGGACTTTAACAACCTAACCAAGACCTGATGATCATGTCTATGTGTCTGCTATGTCTTTCCTCCTCATAGGGTGCGAAAGGGGAAGCTGGTGTCACTATCGCTGCCGATGGAACTGCGTTGACAAGTGTCAGGGGGCCTCGGGGACCAAAAGGAATCAAGGTGACTCCTCTCTCTACCTCTAGGGTTAAAGGTCACTGTATGGTAGTGGTTTTCTGATGAATAGGTGCTCTGACCATGTCGGTGTGCTTTTCACAGGGTGAGCGTGGCTTCCCTGGAGCTTATGGTGTCATGGTAAGTCAATGATGCCTTGTAGAAGCATAAAATAATGCTCTATAGAAATGTACACTTGTATTTGTTATACATATTGGTATCTGTAACAACTGTAAACGTCTACTGTCTAGTAGTGGGTGAACGTGAAATGATAGAAAAACATGTTATTTTTCAGGGACCAATTGGACCAACTGGACAAAAGGGAGAATACGGGTTCCCTGGTCGACCGGTCAGTGCTTTTTGTCAACCCTCTGCTGTTTTAATTTGGTTGAGTAAAAGATGAGTCACTGTAACTTTCCCTGTTTAAGTGTTGGCCTTCTTACCTCCGCAGGGGCGACCTGGAATGGCAGGGAAGAAGGGAGACCAGGGAGATGCCATTGGTCAACCAGTAAGAATCGCCATCTTGAAACATGATTTTATGCGATTACAGTACAATCAACTAACTAAGTGACAGAAAAGTGAGGTGTCATTGACTGTGATTGATTGATCTGTGTGATTGTGTTTGTAGGGACTTCCTGGCCCTCCTGGCCCTCCCGGACCCCCAGGACCAGTAACAGGGCTCAACGGAGTAAGTACAGTATGCCTGTATAAGTACACATTGATGCATTGCTGTATAAGTACACATTGATGTCATTGCTGTATAAGTACACATTGATGTCATAAGTACACATTGATGTCATTGCTGTATAAGTACACATTGATGTCATTGCTGTATAAGTACACATTGATGTCATTGCTGTTTCTCTACTATAATTAGTATGCGCTATGGAAGAGATTGGTCCTTTGATTTAGTAGCAATGTTCATATAGAAGCAGCAAGACACACCAGAGACAAACAAAACAACAACAAAATGGTAGTTTGTCTCCAAGTAATGATCTAATGTCAACACATGAAGAACTCGCTTTCATTGGATATCCAGATGTCGTCAATGATGTCAATATCAATGCTGATGTCATAATTTTCCTCTGAATCTTAAAGACAGTTTTTCCGGTCCGTCCCAGACCGTTCTGCAAAACACCAGTAAGTTTGTTTGAGCGCCTTTAAGGCTCTTTGGGTGTGGCGGCGCATGTAAGTCCGTGGGCTCTTACCCCTAACAGGCAGCCCCTCCCTTCCCTCCCCTCCTGTCTGCAGCCGTGCTGTCTCCCTTCGTGTTTCCTGGGTTTGTGGTGGTCCTCACGATAGCATAAAGCTGGCTCCTGCTTCTCCGCAGGTCAGAAGGTCATGTGACATCAGTCACTTTACATATATTTATATATCTCAACCACACTAACTAGCCATATTGACTTCAACGCATCAATTTTAGAATCTATGAAGAAGAAAAAAATCAATTTTCTGCCTGCTTTATGCTGACGGTGTAAAAATGCCCCTTGAGTGTTCTTGTTCTTTTAACTCTGAGCCCTGGTTTGGCGGGGTGGAAGGTCTCTACCCCCGGCATGTTGCTGTTGCATGTGGTTTTATCTGTTGTTGTTTTTTAGCTTTACAGTGCTAAAATGTTAAGGCTAACTCCTGTGATTCAAGGTGACCAACCAAAATAAGAACATTAAACCGAGTTCCTTACTACCTCTTGCCATCCTTGTCCTCATTCTATGTTTAACTTTTGTGTGCAAGGCTGGCATGGATGTTTGGATGCCAATTAGGCTGGCATGGATGTTTGGATGCCAATTAGGCTGGCATGGATGTTTGGATGCCAATTAGGCTGGCATGGATGTTTGGATGTAATTACAAATATCTCTCCTATAACATGTCTTTTGATTTTCAGACATTTTTGAATGGCCATCTTGACTGAAACAAAACAACTATACCTGTTGTATATAGGATGTAAAGCTGTTTTATTGTTGATTATTTGGTGGTGGAACTGGTTGTGGGTATAATTTCATATTTTAACCATGTAGTTTGTGAAATCCTTCCACAATAACAGCACAATAACCATATCATTTTGACTTGTAGGTTAATGGCAGCAAAGGGTCGTCACAAGGTAAGTCATCAGATATTCCTTTGTGCGCAAGACATACATTATACTCTTGTGAAAATGAATCTGAGCATACAGGGTGATCATCATAACCGTATGATCACTAGTCTATGGACAAATATTTTCAACATATACATACAGATGAGCTCAGTGGTCTCATACACCTGTACTGTATTTCTGTGAAGGTGGCAGGAGAAGAAACGGAGGTGCTAAAGGGGAAAAGGGAGAGGTTGGACTTCCTGGAATGCCTGGAGAACCAGGTATGCATGTGCAGCCAGGGGTGCAGTTTCTCCTCCATTTAACTTGTTTGTTGGCAATAATCGCACTTGATTAGAACCGAAACTGTTTCCATGAGCATCCTCAGACGTGTTTGCAACCGACATACAAGATGACATATAAGATGTGTGTTCTCCCTCATCAGATGATATTCTACCAGAAGGCTTTGTAGTGAGTATTTTACCTTAACTTCTTTAAAGAACATTTACCAGTTCAAAACTCACTGTATAAGTAGTGGAAATGTATGTTATGTAAAACTTATGCATGTGATAATTTATTAACAGTCTGATTCAACCAAACTGTTTGTTCCTCAGGGAGAAAAAGGAGACATGGGCTATGAAGGAATGAAAGGAGACCAGGGTGAACCTGGGTTGCCTGGCCCTCCAGGTCTTCCCGGGAGATCAGGCCTTGTGGTGAGTAATTCCAGGCTCAAAATACTCAACAAAGTACAGTATACATTTTACAAACTATAGTCAATGTAAATACATGATACACCTATTACTTAGACATTTGAGTAATGGTCAGAGACACTGTCAAATGTACATTTTGTATATGCTTATATAGGGGCCAAAAGGTGAGTCCGTCATTGGCACCGTTGGTCATCCTGGAGCTCCTGGTGAACCAGGGGTTCTTGGCATTGGACGACCAGGCTCTCGGGGGCCCCCTGGCCCTGCCGGACCCCCTGGACCACCCCCTGTCTATGGTTCAGGTAACTGTGCATGGTGTGCTCGCTAAAATACAACATCTTAAACTTAGCGTTGCTGTCAAGTTCCATATGTATGCATTTGAAAAGCACAAATGTATGTTTAGTTGACCTACAGTACACTGCAATACCTTTTATATGTCTGTTCTATTTTTCAGCTGTGAGTATTCCCGGCCCACCTGGGCCTCCCGGTCCTCCTGGGATTACTGGCTATGAAAACCCGGTAAGGCAACCAGTAGGGTACTTCCTTATATACTCACCAAGTCAACATAAAGAAATGTGTGTATGTGTTTACCGACTTGTGTGTGTGTGGGTTTGCGTGTGCACTAGTTCTCACATTGTCACCATGGATTGGCTTGAGCAGCGTTGTCTATGTCCAGAGGATTCAGTGTGAACTTCCTCTCTTCTCGCACCAGGTGTCCACATACAGGAACACCAACAGTTTGATGAGGGAGAGCCACCGTGCTGCAGAGGGCTCGATGGCATATGTCTCAGACAAGGGAGAACTCTACGTTAGAACTAGAGATGGCTGGCGCAAGGTTCAGGTACTGCATGCCTTTACAGTCCCACAGTGATGTCTCCAGTTAATTAGAGCCTTTGATATGGCTAAATGTGGAAAAAAAATATATAAAATGTGATGTTGCCTGTGCTTATTTAGTGAGGTGTGTCCTGTCTCCCCAGCTTGGTGAGCTCATCCTCGTCCCAGCAGAGAGCCCATCCTCTGCAGTGTCCCAGGCCCTGAGCAGACCAGGAGATCGCACCAGACCCCACAGGCCACACAGCCAGGTACTGTGGTTACACTGTGCATTATAGCTGCTCTCTTCAGTTTGTTATGAATGTTTCATTTATGATTTCATTATTCAATGTCAATCTGTGCTTGTTTTTTTAGGAACTAGTTGGAACTAGCTACGTGCCCAACTATAATGTCCTACCTCATACAGTACACTCAGTACCAGCGGTAAGGTGGAATTTATACCTCTCAGTTGCACAGTCACCGTGGACTAGCTTGAGCTGTGTTGGAAATGGTTACTTCCATTGACTTTTGCCCCCCTCAGCTGCACCTGGTGGCCCTGAATACTCCGTTCTCTGGGGACATGCGTGGCATCCGGGGAGCAGACTTCCAGTGCTACCAGCAGGCCCGAGCCATGGGTCTCACTGCCACCTACAGAGCCTTCTTGTCCTCACACCTCCAGGACCTGGCCACCATCGTCAAGAAGGGAGACCGCTACAACATGCCCGTCATCAACCTCAAGGTACAGTTGTTGTCTCTTATGACAACTAAAACATAAACAATGGACTGATAGGTCCTGAGTTTTTTTGGTTATGATGCGGTTGTTGAAAATAAAGCAAAGCCAGTTCAGAAAGGGAAGCCGAAAACCGTCTAGCTGATGCATCAGCTGAGATTGCACCAATTAGATGCTAGTAACAATCACGCTTACCTTATTTGGCGGTCTATTTCATCTGACCGGTTCTGCTCACACATCCTGCTGCCGCTTGCTGCTAGTATGCATATGCTTCTTTTGCTCCCACCACCCCAGCCTCCACATGTTAGATTCTGTTTTCCTGCTAGGGAATTGGTATAGCCATCCCTGCTTGTAGGTTATTTTATATATTGATACTTTGCTTGGACAGTGAGCTACCCTGAAGGAGCAGAGCCTATATTACCAAGATTTGCATGATTCATTCTTTAATAAATAGTTAAATATATTTCTACATGGTGTTTCCTTTCTGAACTACAGGAAGTCTGTGACTGTAAATGTGGCTTTAACCACATCTTTTCCACAGGGAGAGGTGATCTATAGCAGCTGGATGAACATCTTCTCTGGGAACGGAGGAGTGTTTGACCCATCCATCCCCATCTACTCCTTTGAAGGACGGAACGTCATGACGGACCCTACTTGGTGAGTGACCAGCATTGGCTGACCCCTTAAAACACATACAGAGAAATCAAATCAAATCAAATTTTATTTGTCACATACACATGGTTAGCAGATGTTAATGCGAGTGTAGCGAAATGCTTGTGCTTCTAGTTCCGACAATGCAGTAATAACGAGCAAGTAATCTAACTAACAATTCCAAAAAAAACTACTGTCATACACAGTGTAAGGGGATAAAGAATATGTACATAAGGATATATGAATGAGTGATGGTACAGAGCAGCATAGGCAAGATACAGTAGGTGATATCGAGTACAGTATATACATATGAGATAAGTATGTAAACCAAGTGGCATAGTTAAAGTGGCTAGTGATACATGTATTACATAAGGATGCAGTCGATGATATAGAGTACAGTATCAACGTATGCATATGAGATGAACAATGTAGGGTAAGTAACATTATATAAGGTAGCATTGTTTAAAGTGGCTAGTGATATATTTACATCATTTCCCATCAATTCCCATGATTAAAGTGGCTGGAGTAGAGTCAGTGTCATTGACAGTGTGTTGGCAGTAGCCACTCAATGTTAGTGGTGGCTGTTTAACAGTCTGATGGTCTTGAGATAGAAGCTGTTTTTCAGTCTCTCGGTCCCAGCTTTGATGCACCTGTACTGACCTCGCCTTCTGGATGGCAGCGGGGTGAACAGGCAGTGGCTCGGGTGGTTGATGTCCTTGATGATCTTTATGGCCTTCCTGTAGCATCGGGTGGTGTAGGTGTCCTGGAGGGCAGGTAGTTTGCCCCCGGTGATGCGTTGTGCAGACCTCACTACCCTCTGGAGAGCCTTACGGTTGAGGGCGGTGCAGTTGCCATACCAGGCGGTGATACAGCCCGCCAGGATGCTCTCGACAGTGCATCTGTAGAAGTTTGTGAGTGCTTTTGGTGACAAGCCGAATTTCTTCAGCCTCCTGAGGTTGAAGAGGCGCTGCTGCGCCTTCCTCACGATGCTGTCTCTGTGAGTGGACCAATTCAGTTTGTCTGTGATGTGTATGCCGAGGAACTTAAAACTTGCTACCCTCTCCACTACTGTTCCATCGATGTGGATGGGGGTGTTCCCTCTGCTGTTTCCTGAAGTCCACAATCATCTCCTTAGTTTTGTTGACGTTGAGTGTGAGGTTATTTTCCTGACACCACACTCCGAGGGCCCTCACCTCCTCCCTGTAGGCCGTCTCGTCGTTGTTGGTAATCAAGCCTACCACTGTTGTGTCGTCCGCAAACTTGATGATTGAGTTGGAGGCGTGCATGGCCACGCAGTCGTGGGTGAACAGGGAGTACAGGAGAGGGCTCAGAACGCACCCCTTGTGGGGCCCCAGTGTTGAGGATCAGCGGGGAGGAGATGTTGTTGCCTACCCTCACCACCTGGGGGCGGCCCGTCAGGAAGTCCAGTACCCAGTTGCACAGGGCGGGGTCGAGACCCAGGGTCTCGAGCTTGATGACGAGCTTGGGGGGTACTATGGTGTTGAATGCCGAGCTGTAGTCGATGAACAGCATTCTCACATAGGTATTCCTCTTGTCCAGATGGGTTAGGGCAGTGTGCAGTGTGGTTGAGATTGCATCGTCTGTGGACCTATTTGGGCGGTAAGCAAATTGGAGTGGGTCAAGGGTGTCAGGTAGGGTGGAGGTGATATGGTCCTTGACTAGTCTCTCAAAGCACTTCATGATGACGGATGTGAGTGCCACGGGGCGGTAGTCGTTTAGCTCAGTTACCTTAGCTTTCTTGGGAACAGGAACAATGGTGGCCCTCTTGAAGCATGTGGGAACAGCAGACTGGTATAGGGATTGATTGAATATGTCCGTAAACACACCGGCCAGCTGGTCTGCGCATGCTCTGAGGGCGCGGCTGGGGATGCCGTCTGGGCCTGCAGCCTTGCGAGGGTTAACACGTTTAAATGTCTTACTCACTTCGGCTGCAGTGAAGGAGAGACCGCATGTTTCCGTTGCAGGCCGTGTCAGTGGCACTGTATTGTCCTCAAAGCGGGCAAAAAGTTATTTAGTCTGCCTGGGAGCAAGACATCCTGGTCCGTGACTGGGCTGGGTTTCTTCCTGTAGTCCGTGATTGACTGTAGACCCTGCCACATACCTCTTGTGTCTGAGCCGTTGAATTGAGATTCTACTTTGTCTCTGTACTGGCGCTTAGCTTGTTTGATAGCCTTGCGGAGGGAATAGCTGCACTGTTTGTATTCAGTCATGTTACCAGACACCTTGCCCTGATTAAAAGCAGTGGTTCGTGCCTTCAGTTTCACACGAATGCTGCCATCAATCCACGGTTTCTGGTTAGGGAATGTTTTAATCGTTGCTATGGGAACGACATCTTCAACGCACGTTCTAATGAACTCGCACACCGTATCAGCGTATTCGTCAATGTTGTTATCTGACGCAATCTCCCAGTCCACGTGATGGAAGCAGTCTTGGAGTGTGGAGTCAGCTTGGTCGGACCAGCGTTGGACAGACCTCAGTGTGGGAGCTTCTTGTTTTAGTTTCTGTCTGTAGGCAGGGATCAACAAAATGGAGTCGTGGTCAGCTTTTCCGAAAGGGGGCGGGGCAGGGCCTTATATGCGTCGCGGAAGTTAGAGTAACAATCACAGATTGGGATATTTAGGTGAACATTGATGCAAGTCACTCTGGATAGGAGTGTCTGTAAATGTAAAATGGCATAGGTCTGTGTGTAACTCTGTGTGTTTTCTGTGAATGCAGGCCTCAGAAGCTGGTGTGGCATGGCTCCAGTACGGTGGGCATCCGTATGACCACTAACTACTGTGAGGCGTGGCGGGCGGGTGACATGGCGGTGACGGGCCAGGCTTCGCTCCTCCAGACAGGCAGACTTCTGGGCCAACACACCCGCAGCTGCTCCAACCATTTCATAGTGCTGTGTATCGAGAACAGCTACATTGACCACAGGAGGTCTAATTAACCTCAACACACATACATCTAGTATACACTCTCTCACAAACACACACACACATACGTCTCCTATTAACATAGAGCAGCTATGTGCTGGACAACATGAGGCGCTATCACACACCGCAGCACTCACCTCTCTACCACAAAAAGACAGAGCAGCTTCATACTGACCACAGATGAAACTCCCTCTGTTCATTCACCTCTCAATATTAAACTCCCATCAACACAGCATCACTACATTGCACTGGTCACTAATGTATGTTTACGGTTTCTTTAAGAAAGGTGTAAATATAATGTAAATTACTTCCTGTCAAAAGCACTGCATCACTCCAATTCATTGTGTTTCAATTTGACTGAAGGAATGCCAAAGAACTGGTGATCAGCAACCAACCGACTAACCCACATTGTTTCTGCAGGAGTAGCCTTTAACACGGTTTATTTTTGTTGGTTTGCTCATTCGAGTCTTATTCTTAAGTGCCTAGTAGAGTAGTTTGCATAGAGACAGCAACCATTCTAACCTTTTGTGGTTTACTGGATCAGACCCCAAAACAAACAATATGATGAAATTAGGACGACTGGTCTTTTCTGTTTTCCGTGATAAAAAATAATAATGAAATGCCAGGATCTATTTAGACAAGGGAACCATGTGTTGCTCCCACAAGCCTTGAAGTCATTTAGATGCACTGAGTTTATTTGAATAGTTTGGGGTTTCCATATCCATGAAGGCTTTTTGTCTGTAAAAATTTAAGGGTTTTTCTGTTGCGAGTGACTTTGTCTTAGTATTTAAGTTGAATTCTATGTTTCGTATTTTATTTATACTGTAACAGCACATAATCTTAAAATGTGGCAGCACATAGGTTCACTTTGAAAATGAAATTGAACAATGTGTGTATATATATATATATATATATATATACTGTTGTTCAATCTGCCTGCGCTATCACCATGAAATAGTTGTTTTTGTACGGTATTCCACTAATTGACTTACTGTAGATGTACTTTCAACAAATCTATGATTGAGAACTAGATATTTGAATGGCTGTTACAGTGATTCAGAGAAACTATGTACTCATTGACTGGTGCTCAGTGAATAAATGTTTTTTTTTTTTCAGTCTTGGCTATTAATTTAATGTGGAGCTTAATTTAATTTGGGTCAATAAATGCATTCACACCAAATGTGCACTAGATGGTAGCACACCATCTCATTTTACCGATAGTGTTGTTGAAAGTGGGACTGGGACGTGAACCTCAAAAAATAAAACACCTCAGCATAATTTGATGAGCGCTGATACAGCTTCATAAATCTGGGTGGTGACATTTAATCGGTCTTACTGGATGACAGTCTAGGTGTTTCTTACATGTGCAATGATACAGTACCACCTCAGTGCAAATGGAAGACTTCTATGTTTCTGTTTTGAATTATTCATTGACCACAGTCATTTTATTATATAGACGTTCTTCTTGTGAACAGTGTTCTCTGAATGTGTCATTGTTTCCCTGAATCTAAAACTGCCACGCACTGATCTGTTTCACCGGTCTTTGTGACCTCCAGGTGACACTTGTTTTCCCCATTCGTCCCTGGGTATTTATTCAGGTGTTCCGTTTGTCTGTTGCCAGTTCATCTTGTCTGTCAAGTCAACCAGCGTGTTTTTCCTTATCTCTCTTTTGCTAGTTCTCCCAGTTTTGACCCTTGCCTTCCTTGACTCTGAAGCAGCCTGCTTGACCATACTGCCTGCCATGACCTCGAGCCTACCTGCCACTCTGTACCTCCTGGACTCTGACCGTGTTTATGATATTTTGCCTGTCCACGACCATTCTCTTGCCTGCCCCTTGGATTATAATAAATATCATAGACTCGAATCATCTGCCTCCCATGTCTGCATCTGGGTCTCGTCCTGTGCCCTTATAGTATGAACTGGACATGACAGATCCAGCAGACTTGGATCAGCTCCGCCACTGTCTCCCTACAGGGAGCCACCATTGGGAGGCATGAGGAGCCACTGCTGGACCTTTTGGAAGGGCTTCGCCACGACAAAGGGTTCAAGGCTATTATGGCGCATTCCTCATTTTTGAGCTGCAGCCATCTTCGTTCCCTTTGGATTGGTTGAAGATAGTGTATATTATTACGCTAATGTCGGGAAGGGCGCTCCCCTGGGCTACAGCAGTTTGGGAACATCAATCCGCTATTTGTCGTGATTTGGGAGACTTCATGACAGAGGTGAGGAAGGTTTCCGATTCTCCTGTATCCGTGAGAGAGGTGGCCTGAACTACTTGAATTACGGCAAGACTTTCGCACGTTAGCCGCCGAGAGTGTCTGGAATCCGGAGTCCCTATTCGATACCTTCCTTCACGGATTATCAGAGGTGATAAAAGATGAGCCAGCTACTTGGGAGTTTCTGGTGGACCTCGATTCCCTCATCGCCCTCACCATTCGGATTGATGGACGTCTACGGGAATGCAGGAGTGAGAGGTCTGGCCTAGGTCACACTCATCCATTTGCTGCGGCTAGCTCACCTCCAAAGGAATCTGGAAGTCCCCAAAAGCCGTTTTTCCGAGAGGATCCGAGGCCACCCAAGCTCCCTCGAGAATCATTGATGACAGGTGAGTCGGATACACCGGAACCTATGCAACTGGGAAGAGAGAGATTATCGCCTAGGGAACGTTCACGCAGGCTAAGCTCTAATTGTTGTCCGTATTGTGGTGCTGTAGGGCATTACATAGCCACCTGCCCAGTGAAGAGACCTGAAGCCTTAGTAAGTACAAGTACACTGGTGATCCTGACTGGGAACCCTTTAATTCCCATTACCCAAACTCGCTTTTTATGTGATCTTGCTGTGGGGAGACCAGCCTAAGTCTCACCGGGTGCTCATTGACTCTGGTGCAGATGCGTTTCATGGACGCTACCCTGGTATCGGAACTAAGTATCCCTACTCAACTCCTCTCCGTTCCCATGGATGCCAGGGCACTGGACGGCCACTCCATTGGAAGAGTTACACACAGCACAGATCTCATTAATATGCGGATATCTGGAAACCACAGTGAGTCAATACAGCTTCTCATTGAGTCTCCACACATCACTGTTGTTTTGGGCTTTTCTTGGCTCCAGAAGCACAACCCGGATATTGACTGGACCACGGGTTCAATCCTGAGTTGGAGCCCATTCTGCCTTTCACATTGCCTGAAGGCGGCACAGCCTTCCCCGGAATGTCTGCCTCCAGGATTGAGTACAGCCTCAGATCGCTCTGCCATTCGCGCAGAATACCATGACCTCCTGGAGGCTTTCAGCAAGGCTCGTGCTACCTCCCTTCCTCCACATCGTCCTGCCGATTGTGCTATTGACCTCCTCCCGGGCACCACACTGCCTCGAGGCCGGCTAAATTCCCTGTCTGGTCCTGAGACCAAGGCCATGGAGGAGTACATTGAGGACTCTCTGGCTGTTGGAAGTGTTCGTCCTTCTGCCTCTCCTGCTGGTGCAGGATTCTTCTTTGTGGGGAAGCTCAAGACCCTGCGACCCTGCCAGTGGACACTGAGTACCTGGTCATGCCGTTTGGACTCACCAACGCACTAGGACTAGTCTCCCAGTCCCTACCACTGAAAAACATCCCCACTGCATGATGCTGCCACCACCAAAAATATAGAATACATTTTAGTTTAGTAAAATTAGTTTTTAGCTACAGCCATGTCTATCAGGCATGCTTAGGCACATATTTTTATAGTAAGATCAGTTTTAGAGATTTACAACCGTAAATTGTATCTTATCACTATTAGCTAGTAAACTTAGCTAGCTAGTTTACTGGATATCCAATAATTGTTAATTACATCTGTTTGGAATCTTATCTTGCGTCATGCCTATAATTTTGTGAGATTGGTTATGATTATGACCATGGATGCATTTCAATCTCAAAACTCGGCAATTATGTTACATAACTAGTAGATTTACAGTTGCTGATGTTAATAAACGTTTGCTAACAAGTTAAACGTGAGGCATGGTACATAAATTAGCAGGCGCCAGGCTAACCAACCAGCCAACTCCAGTCATGTGCTAATGTTTGTTGGTAAACCTAGCTTTAGGTAGCTGGTTGTAACTTTGTAGCTTGCTGTTTAGTAGCTATATCTAAGACTAAAAATATATGTTTTACTATCGAAATACAATAGAGCTCCGATTGTACAACCTCTTCTATTTTTAGTCATAGATATGGTTACCTGTAGTTGTTTAGCTAACTTAGCTAGCTTGCTAGTCTAGCTAGCTATCTAAGTTAGCAAACAATTGTTTTTTGATTTCCCTCCACTGAAACACAGTATGTTAGCCAGCAATACACAAAATAGGTTTCAGTAGATAAACTAAAGTGATCTAACTAGCTAGGTGGCTTGCAGGAAAAATAACTTACTTAGCTAGCCTCCGTATTTATCATCTGCCCTCTTGGTGCTGGCATCGGATATAGCTAAATCCACGTATTTCTTTCTAAACCTCTTTCCTATATTCCGGTTGAAACATCAATGGTTGAATGTCACCATGTAGCTAATAGAACATCAAAAAATGGTCTATCGTCAAATTCGTTGGGGGGAATCACTTGACGCCATTGCGTCAGTTCTTTCAGTTTTGCCCAAAGGATTGTGTCGTTAATGTCTGCCTCCCTTTTTAAAAAGCCTGCCTCGGGGGAGGATGTGGCCAGAGCACCAAGCACCGCCCCACACGAGTTGTAGTCTTTCAGAGAATGGAAATAATGTGTCAGCTTGTATATTTAGCAATGAATTCAGGGATAGAAACATTGCTGAAAGACGTCCAATGGCTCTACTGAACTAGGACAACATATCTACTCACACAAAAACGTATAGCGTTATCAATATCACATAGAGCACAGGTGTCAAACTCATTCTACGAAGGGCAGTGTGTCTGCGGGTTTTCACCCCTCCCTTGTTCTTGATTGATCACTTAAGGTCACTAAATTAGTCATTAATTTTGCTACACCCACACTAGCATCTGCAAAATATGTGTATGTGACCAATAAAATTTGATTTGAACTATCCACACTTGGTTGTCTCAGGCTTTGCGCAATGCCACAAAGCAGTACTACATTTATTTTCAGATCACACCCCCATATCAATAGACTAGAAGCCGTCAAAGGGTGTATTATTCAGCGCGCGAAGCCTGAACTTCCCTACTTCTGGGCAATTATGTGTGAAACACATCTCACTGACGTAGGCACGCCTCAGACATGATGAAAACATGCCCAGATTCCTCCAGCTTGAAATTCCCCATTAACCAAATTAGACACTCTCTCATTGACCTCCATAAAAAAAATATGAAAAATCGCCACCTGCTGGAGAAGACAGATTTTGGGCCCAGTTATCCCTCTCGCTTCACCTCTTCCTCTCTATTCTCACTAACTGCACCATGAATGCAGCCCTCACTTGCATTGTTGGAGGCAATATTTGTCAACCAATCATTAGGGTGTTTTTGTTTGACCCACTCGAACATGAACATAGATGGGACTGAAACATGATCGGGATAGAATTTAAAATTATATTTGAGACCTCTTTCTAACCAATTAATTGTGCACATATTGGGCCTCCGGGGTGGCGCAGGGGTCTAGGGCACTGCATTGCAGCTGTGCCACCAGAGACTCTGGGTTCTCCAGGCTCTGTCACAGCCGGCCGCTACCGGTAGGTCCGTGGTGCGACGCACAATTGGCCTAGCGCAGTCAGTGTGGCTTGGTTGGGCTGTGTTTCGGAGGCCATGTTGTAGCGACAAGATAGTAATTACTAACAATTGGATACCATGGAAAAGGGGGTAAAAAACATTGTTTTTGCACATATTATGTTTTCAGTTTGTGATATGGGGTATAGAAAAGTTTATTTAGACGTTTATACGGAAACTTTTACAAACAATACACCATATACAAAAGTATTTGGACACCCCTTTGAACTAGTGGATTCAGCTATTTCAGCCACGCTCGTTGCTTACAGGTGTATAAAATCGAGCACACACCATAGACAAACATTGGCAGTAGTAACTTTCTCAGCTCAGTGACTTTCTCAATGACTTCCAACAAGTCAGGTTGTCAAATTTCTTTAGAGCTGTGCGCAATGCCAAGTGTTGGCTGGAGGGGAGTAAAGCTCGCCGCATTGGACTCTGGAGCAGTGGAAATGTGTTCTCTGGAGGCATGAATCACGCTTCACCATCTGGCAGTCCAACGCACAAATCTGGATTTGGCGGATGCCAGGATAACGTTACCTGTCCCAAGGCATAGTGCCAGCTGTAAAGTTTGGTGGAGGAGGAATAATTGTCTGGGGCTGTTTTTCATGGTTTGGGCTAAAACCCTTAGTTCCATTTAAGGGAAATCTTAACACTACAGCATACAATGACATTCTAGACGATTCTGTGCTTCCAACTTTGTGGCAACAGTTTGGGGAAGGCCCTTTCCTGTTTCAGCATTACAATGCCCCCGTGCACAATGCGAGCTCCAAAAATAAATGGTTTGTCAAGATCGGTGAGGAATAACTTGACTGGCCTGCAAAGAGCCCTGACCTGAAACCCATTGAACACGACAAGCTGGTGTCCACATACTTTTGATCATGTAATGTATCTGGCCTTCTCCCCCTACCCCTTCACTTCAATGGTGGGCTGAGAATAACTTTCCTTGTCTCTAAATATTCAAATAGAGTGAAGGACAGAATAATTTGACTGCTCCCTGCTTGGTGTTACTTTTCATCATGTTCTGTACTCTAGTTTCTCTCTGTTCAATAGCTTTTGTCTCTTGAGGAAGAAGGCAAGCTGTCAGGACATTCTGTATTCAGGTTTTATTCTCTGTCTACATTGAGCTCAGTAATAGTGTTTTGATTGACAAATACCTTATTCTTGTTCTCAGCTGAATTGCTCACCTGGGAGTGCAGGCAGATGTACTGCCTGAGCCCTATGGGCCCTGGTCAAAGGACTTGAACTATATAGGACATAGGGTTTCATTTAGGAGTGGGATGCAGCCATATTTTGTCAGCTGGATAAATATTTCATCATGTTATTTCGAGATGATTTATTTAGAAGTGGTGCCTGTACACAAAGCGAGATCCATACAGAAATGGTTTAGTCGAGATCGGTGTGGAAGAACTTGACTGCCTGCATAGAGCTCCATCAACTCCATCAAACACCTTTGGGATGAATTGGAACACCGACTGCGAGCCAGGCCTAATCGCCCAACATCAGTGCCCAATTTCACTAATGCTCTTGTGGCTGAATGGAGGCAAATCCCCACAACACTGTTCCAGTGGAACATTCTAGTGGAAAGCCTTCCCAGAATAGTGTAGGATATTATAGCAGGAAAGGGGGGACCAACTCCATATTAATGCCCATGATTTTGGAATGATGTGTTAGATGAGCAGGTGTCCACATACGTTTGATCATGTAGCGTATGTTGACGCTGCCATGTTAATCTGAGCCTTGCTGTTGGAAACCACTACAGTGTCCGACTTTCGGCTGTCGCAGATGCACCTCCCCTGACTTCATTCACTGATTTTCGACTACCGTTTGCATGCTTGAACACGCCCAGTGTGAGAAGGGGTTGGGTATGAGAGAGGGGTTAAGGGCGGTTGGGGGAGTTCCATGTGGGCGGGGTATTTTCGCGTTGTTGGCAATCAGACCATTTTTTTTCCTCCAAGCAAAGAATACAGAAGTTGGTAAGAAATTGCCCAGAGTAATTTGTTATGACAATGGATACAATACGCTGTTATTTCATATTTTTGGTCATGTTTCTTGGAGCAGGAATTCACATATCAATCGGTAAGTGATGCAGACACTGCCGTATATGGCTTTAGACACAGAATTATGATTCAAGTTAGATTTTCACACTTGGTTTTTGTTTTTAAAAATTGTGTTTTCAAACATGGCGCAGGTCATGGGGAACCGAGCTGCCAGGAATGTTTATTGTCAAGCAAATGACCAGGCGGGTGAGAGCACGAATAAAAAGTCACTTGCACGAAAATGGCCTCAGTTGCCTATAGTTTAGGTACTAGGAGGTGCCATGGCCAGTCATTTATATCCCGTTGTGTTGAAGTGGCTGATATGTCTAACAAAAGAGAGACTGGACAATTGCTCTTTCTGTACTTGGTGAAGTCGATGTGTCCTGTATATATTTTTTGTCAACATAGTTGTTTGAGTCATAGGACGAGCAAAGCGAACCGAATGAATAGGATCGGCACATATGAGCTGTTGAAAACGTGACAGTTTTATACTTGATACAATGTGATACAATGTCCAGATAATTATCATGGAAGCGTGATAGGGTGGCGACATTGGATCATACAATGCACCCGCTTCGTTGCTGAGGATGTGTGTCTCTAGAGATCTAAAAAGCTCGTCATAGCACTTGTCGAATACAACAAAATAAGTTATCTGAAGACATTAGTCCAAAGAGCACATTATCATCTAAAATGTCTAAATAGTAAATTATTGATAAGGACTCACGTAGGAATATCAATATGTAGCCTAGGCTAAGCCCCTAGGCTATTTAACGTTAGATACACTGTTGCAAATAACTGACTACCGAATGACCCGTTTACCAGATTCAAAGCATACGATTTGTTACATAATATTGGAGACGTATCGATTCAATACGTGGTGTTTCTGATAATTGACTAACAAGGAATGATTACTTAGTCTACCAAACATACTCTACGTGCCTGCTGATGCATCCATGGATACTGGAGGCGCATGTAGCCTACGTTGACATTGTAACCCACGAGTAGTTGCCCGAGGCATCAATGTATATATTTTTCAGTTTCTCCATTGAAGCTTTGCTATAGCAAAATTACCTTGTCACAGTATAGTCATTATCTCGATTTCCAATTCTAAAATTGTGCAGGGAGTTTATTTTTATTTTAACGGATGGATAGGAGATGTAGTCTAGAGATGAGAAGGTTATAGTTAACGAAGCCATAACGTGTTTAATCTTAATCGCGATCCAATTTACGGAGTAGGCTCGTGGAAACAAAGCATCCCATCTGTATGATGAATGGTGATGTGGGCTCCATTTGTCCACTGATTGGCAGAGCTGAGAACGGCTCATCCACACATACCTTCAATGTACAGAGAGCACAAATGCTCCAGCATAAGCATCCCTGTGTAGGGTGTCTTGTAATGGATGACTAGAGGAGAGAAAAGCAGGGACATGATCAGAAACATGATCTCGTTTTCTGCTGTAATATGTCATAGGTTCATAAATGAGTAATGTTATTTTGCATGGTTAGATCTCATCTGGTCCATGCCTATCAGTGTACTGTGCTGAGATGTGAATAGGTCTATATGTAATTTCCATAATGTGATTTACAAACCTATAGTCTACCATAGGGAATAAACCCTCCTCGGAGCCATTCCACAATGTGCACAGAGGGATGGAGTTCTGTGAACCAATTGAAGATGGGTCTTTCCATGTCATTTCAGCCATCCACGAAGCCCACCATCTCAGATTGTATCTGTAATTCGAAAGAGACAAGATTAGCATTCCTGCTAAATTTGGTTGAAATATAATTTCATCTCTGATAAATTAAGGTAATTGATTCCACACAAATTGGCCATTTTTAAATTATAGGATTCATATGCTAATTCAGAGACTTTCCTCAATTGGCCCAGACCAGACCTAATATTTAATCCACTTTACAATAAATCAATTTGATGTCACATGTGCCAAATACAGCAGGTGTGGACCTTACAGTGAAATGCTTACTTACAAGCTCTTAACCAACAATGCAGTTAAGAAAAATAGAAATATAACAAATAATTAAGGAGCAACAATAAAATAATAGTAGCGAGGCTAAAATACAGGGGGTACCGGTACAGAGTCAATGTGTGGGGTTACCGGTTAGGCAAGGTAATATGTACATGTAGGTAGAGGTAAAGTGACTTTGCATGGATAATAAACAGAGTAGCAGCAGTGTAAAAATGGGGTGTGGGGACAATGCAAATAGTCAGGGTAGTCATTTGAGTAACTGTTCAAGAGTCTTATGGCTTGGGGGTTGAATCTGTTAATTAAAAAGCTTTTTTGACCTAAACTAGGCGCTCCGGTACCGCTTGCCGTGCGGTAGTAGAGAGAACAATCTATGACTAGGGTGGCTGGAGTCCTTGGCAATTTCTTGGGTCTTCCTATGACACCGACTGGTATAGAGGTCCTGGATGGCAGGAAGCTTGGTGTACTGGGCCGTACACACTACCCTCTGTAGTGCCTTTCGGTCAGAGGCCGAGCAGTTGCCATACCAGGTGGTGATGCAATCAACTCTCGATGGTGCAGCTGTAGAACTTTTTGAGCATGTGAGGACCCGTGCCAAATCTTTTCAGTCTTAGGGGGAATATGCGTTATCGTGCCCTCTTCACAACTGTCTTGGTGTGTTTGGACCATGATAGTTTGTTGGTGATGTGGACACCAAGGAACTTGAAGCTTTCAACCTATTCCACTACAGCCCTGTCAATGAGAATGGGGGTGTGCTCGGCCCTCCTTTTTTTTGTAGTCCACAATCATCTCTTTTGTCTTGATTACGTTGAGGGAGAGGTTGTTATCCTGGCACCACACTGCCAGGTCTCAGCCTATAAGGGAGGAGGTCAGTCTCATCATTGTCAGTGATCGGCACTGTTGTGCCGTCAGCAAACTTAATGATTGTGTTGGAGTCGTACTTGGCCATGCAGTCATGGGTGAACAGGGAGTACAGGAGGGGACAGCGCACGCACCCCTGAGGGGCTCCTGTGTTGAGGATCAGCGTGGCATATGTGTTTTGTTACCTACCCATACCACCCGGGGGCGGCCCGTCGAAGTCCAGGTCCAGGATCCAGTTGCAGAGGGAGGTGTTTAGTCCCAGGATCCTTAGCTTAGTGATAAGCTTTAAGGGCACTATGGTGTTGAATGCTGAGCTGTAGTCAATAAATAGCATTCTCATGTAGGTGTTCCTTTTGTCCAGATGGGAAAGGGCAGTGTGGAGTGCAATAGAGATTGCATCATCTGTGGATCTATCTGGGCGGTATGCAAATACCGACCCGACAGCCATGCCACATCTGAGCCGGTGTAGTACGATTCAATCTTAGGCCTGTATTGACGCTTTGACTGTTTGATGGTTTGTTGGCGGGAATAGCAGGATTTCTTATAAGTGTCCGGGTTAGAGTCCCGCTCCTTGAAACCGTAAGCTCTACCCTTTAGCTCAATGCGGATGTTGCCTGTAATCCATGGCTTCTGGTTGTGGTATGTACGTACGGTCACTGTGGGGACGACGTCATTGATGCACTTATTTATGAAGCCAGTGACTTATGCCATTGGAACAACCCCAGAACATATTCCAGTCTGTGCTAGCAAAACAGTCCTTTAGCTTAGCATCTGTGTCCTCTGACCACTTCCTTATTGAGCGAATCACTGGTACTTCCTGCTTTAGTTTTTGCTTGTAATTTACCTTTATTTAACTATGCAAGTCAGTTAAGAACAAATTCTTATTTTCAATGATGGCCTAGGAACAGTGGGTTAACTGCCTTGTTCAGGGGCAGAACGACAGATTTTTACCTTGTCAGCTCGGGGATTTGATCTTACAACCTCTCGGGTTACTAGTCAAACGCTCTAACCACCAGGCTACCTGCCACCCCATAAGCGGGAATCAGATTTGTTATGGTCAGATCTGCCAAATGGAGGGCGAGGTAGAGCTTTGTAGCTGTCTCTGTGTGTGGAGTAAAGGTGGTCCCCCCCCCCCTCCTGGTTGCACATTATACATGCTGGCAGAAATTAGGTAAAACAGATTTAAGTTTCCCTGCGTTAAAGTCCTCGGCTTCTAGAAGCGCTACCTCTGGGTGAGCATTTTTCTGATTTCTTAGGGCCCCACATCCGGTGAAACTGCAGAGAGCTAACATTTTAAATACACCATTCGTTGTATTAAACATTCTTGTAAATACATGTATCTTACATCATTTAAAAGATTAACGTCTTATTAATCCAGCCGCTGTGTCAGATTTCAAAAAGGTTTACTGCAAAAGCAAGCATGCGATTTTCTGAGGACGGCACCCCACACACACACACACACACACACAAGTATTACTAGCATGCATTAGCGTCACGAAAGTCAGAAATAACAATAAAATACATCGCTTACCATTGAAGATCTTCCTCTGGTGGCAATGCCAAGTGTCCTAACTACACAGTGAATGTTTGTTTTGTTTGATAAAATCTATTTTTATAGCCTGACACGAAACATTTGTAAACCGGTTGCGTCGTGATTTCCATCTCATTCAACTTTGGACGAAGCGTTCGTGGTAATTACACACACTAAACAAACGTTTATCCAGTCATGGTTGGTTTCATTGCAATCCTCTGGTTGTTACTAACACAACCATACATGATGGTTCTTTTCCCAGGATGTATTGACCGAAACAAACCGATTTGAAGACACCAATTAATGACCTCATTGCGCACCAATGGTAGGACCAGTCTATCGTTGATTGACTGTATTTTGGCCCAATGACCACTGATCATCTTGAAATCTAGCTTGGAAGATAGCCAATGAGCTAAGATAAACGGCAATATGTAATGGTTATACGTTCGAAGTCCAGCCTTTGTCGTAAACTCTGGCGTAAAAGAGGTTAATTCGCCATTGCAAATCCTGTTGTGTTATGCATAGCAGTACATATTCAGTAGCATTTTCAACAAGTTTATATATTTAAATTATGGTGAATAAATCAGGAAAAGCTAAAACAAAGTCTAGGTATACAGATTTAACCCAAATTATAGAGGAAATTGATCGAGACAGCGAGACCGAGTTTCTTCAGAAAGCTGAATCTTACAGCGAAGCTAGTTTTGCTAGTTTCGACTCCCAGGCAGAAGAAATGTTTCTGCACGGTGAGGATGCCATGCTGGATTGGTAAGTTCTAATGCTAATGTCATTGTTTGAAATTAATATTAAATATTATTCATTTGAGATTTTTTTTGTTTTTCTTATTTTATTTGCAATATATAAAAATATTATCTGTAATGAAATGTGTAAAGTACACATTGGCAATACTGTGTGTGTGTGATATATTTTTTAAATTGATTTTACATAAACATGGAATGGAACAGCACTTCACCATAGTGATTATGTTCCCTGTACTCATGTATGTATGTGTGTATGTGTGTATGTGTATATATGTATATATGTGTATATATATGTATATATATGTGTGTGTGTTTATTTTACGTGTTGATACAGGGCTCATACGTGAAAGTATTGTTACTGATTTTTGTAATCTTTCACAGTGGCAGTGATTCTGATTATGAGCCGCCAATGTCTAGGTGTCCATCTCCCTCTGAAGCTGGTTCATCCAGCCGGACCCCCGCTGTCTACGGCTCCACACCTACCTGGCCATCTAGAGATGTGAAGTCAGTGACAAAGAAGAGGATTTGGGGAAGAGTGAAACCTGCAGACAGAGGGCCAGAGGGTCGTTGGCATGTGTTAGAAGATGATGTGGAACCAAATCCACCAGTTTTTAGACCCAAAAGGCAGCCAGGACCTCAACTAGGCATGAATGCAAAGTACAGCCCCCTTCAACTTTTTCAACTGTTTTTCAACTCATCAGTTGTTGATTCTCTGGTGGCGAACACCAATAAGTATGGGGCTAAGAAGCAGGCAGGAAAGAAAGAGGCATGGAAGACCATTTCCATGTCAGACATTTTCTGCTACTTTTCAATGGTCATTTACATGGGGCTGGTGAAGTTGAAAACTCTAAGGGACTACTGGAAAACGTCAGCTCTCTATCAACTGATTTGATTTGATTTGAACTGCCTTTCCCCATGACTGTCATGTCTTGTAAAAGGTTTCTGACTATCTCATGGGCGCTTCACATCAGTGACCCAGAAATTGATGGGGAGAATGACAAGAAGAGAGGCACACCAAGGTTTGATAGGCTCTGTAAAATAAAACCTCTCTACCCCAGCATCGTTGATGCCTGCAAGACTTACAGTATTTTCAGCCCGCCCAGAACCTGCCCATCGATGAGAGGATGGTAGCCTCAAACGCCAGAATCAGCCTCAAACATTAAATGCGTAACAAACCAACCAAATGGGGTTACAAGCTGTTTGTTTTGGCTGATTCTGTGTGTGCCTACACTTGCAATTTTTTTGTTTGAGGGGGAAAACAGTTTTGCTACCGGTTATGGACTGAGTTATGATTCCGTTATGGAGTTATTGGATTTTCAACTGCTGAGGAAGGGCTACAAACTGTTTGTGGACAACTTCTACACAAGCCCTACCCTGTTTATAGAGCTGAGGAAGCGGGAGGTGTGGGCTTGTGGCACCATTCGTACCAACAGGGTGGGATTTCCAAAGACCAAGGTGAACGACATGCCTAAGTGGGTTGAGCGGGGTACCATACGATGGATCCGTGAAGATTGCCTGCTGTTTGTGAAGTGGATGGATACCAGAAAGGTAGTCATGTGCTCCAGTATCCACAAGTCTACAGAATCAGTTCTGTTTGCGTGTTAATATAAGTACCATTGACTTTTGAGCTGTTTCCCCCCTCTTGGTTGACCAAGAGTGGTCTATTTTTTTTCGACCAATTGATTGGTAAAAAATTTAAACTGTGGATTTGTCAATATATAGACACCGTAGACACAGTGGAGATCACGTCATCAGGCGTGTGAAGGACGGTGCCGGGGCATGGACCACAAAAAATCTCCCCATTCCAGCTGCTGTGAAGGACTACAACAAGAGCATGGGAGGTGTGGACCTGTCAGATGTGCTGATACAATGTTCTTCACAAGACCATGAAATGATACAAAACATTTGTCTATCATGTCATTGACATTCCTGTGGTGAATTCCTTCAATATCCAGAAGGAAATGGCCAAGAGCTGTGGACAGCCCCCCATCTCACAGCTAGCCTTCAGGGAGCTGCTCATCCAGGAGCTTGCTAGCTACAGCAAGCCCACTGCAGCACCTTCTGCTCCAACCAGTGGTGTTCACCTGCCCAGATTCATCACCAAAAGGCTCTTTAGCAGCTTCTACCCCCAAGCCATAAGACTGCTGAACAACTAATCAAATGGCCACCGGACTATTACATTGACCCCCCCACCCCTTACATTTGTTTTGTACACTGCTCCTACTCGCTGTTTTATTATCTATACATAGTCACTTCACCCCTACCTACATTTACAACTTACCTCTAACCTGTACCCCCGCACACTGACTCCGTACCGGTACCCCCTGTATATAGCCTCGTTATTGTTATGTTATTGTGTTTTATATTATTTTGCTTTATTTGGTAAATATTTTATTAACTCTTCTTGAACTGCACTATTGGTAAAGGGCTTGTAAGTAAGCATTTCACGGTTAAGTCCAAACTTATTGTATTTGGCGCATGTGACAAAGTTTGATTTGATTAACCACGTTTCCATCCACATCATACTGTATTAAAAAAAAAACAACCGCTGTGATGGAAACAGGAATTTTCGGTAATGCAGACAGATTCTACATGGTGAGATCTTTTTGTGTCAGTAAAATGTTCTTTATACGGATTTTAGAATATTCACATCAATCTGTCGTCAACTGGATGGAAACATATCTATTGTTAGACATTTTTGTTGATCCAAATCAGATATTATGTACTTTAATATTTATTGAAAATTATATGAATCCTTTAATTTAAAATGGCCAGTTTGGGTGCAATCATTTAGCTTAATTTACCAGAGAGAAATTATATTTCAACAAAATAATGTTGCAAGAATGCTAATCTTATGTTTCTTGCAGAAATGATTTCAGTACAATCTGAGATCTAATACAATTTTATTGGTCGTGTACACAATTTAGCAGGTTTTGTGGCAGGTGCAGCGCAATGCTTATTTTCCTAGTAATCAATGCAGTAAATGTCTACAAAATAATAAAAAAACTATGAGATGGTGGGTGTCAATCCTTTCTTGTGTTTTTTCAGATGAAACGACACAGATTTCACATGAATTGACACAACCATCGTTTAGCTACTTTGTCAACCAATATTTCTCATCAACAAAGGCTTTGTTAGTGAATGCTTCTGCTCCACATATTGAATAAAGATGGTCGGGCCAGCACAAATTTATAGAATTTCTTACATTTTATTTCGTAACATCAGCCTCAAGGACACATATTTTGGTCACAAAGGCTTTGTTAGCTGTCCACAAAGCTAGAATATTTCAGCCAACTTTTTTTTTGTGAATTGTCTGCGCTGTTCTATCCTTGACACTGCTGTTATGAAATAGCCTAAAAAATAAGAAATAGCCACTGCACTATATTTGTGAGTGCTGCTAACCTCTACATTCATTATGTAAGTGTTCAATGTCCTTGGTGACAGGCAATGGGTTAAGCAAGAGCCATAGGCTAGATGGATATTCTATATGACTGGGTAAAGCCTTCGGATTCTGCACAGGCACTAGGCATATGCAGACAGACCACATAAAAAGCTTATGCCACTATCTGACAGAATTATGTTGTTGAGTCTAACTGTTGGCAGAAACACTTGTAGCCTTGGTTTCTGTTGGGTGTGTTCATGACTAGGTTTTGATTACTCTGTAGTGCTTATCATTTTCATGACAGGCTATACGGGTTTGTTGTTTAGCAACAAAACAGACGCATGCTCAACTATGGGGCAAAACTGTCTAGGTTGGCTTAGTGTTGACAACATGTAGACAATATTTAATCTCTAATGTTTATTGAAAACATAAATAAATTTGCACGATGAGCACTCTCAAATGCATTGTTAGTTTTTGGTTCGCTAGCCAGCGAATGTGAGCCATATTACCATAGACGTGACATCAGTCAAAACAAGACATGGTATCAAGAACAAGATGAAACTAGCTGAAACGAGCCACCTACATTCCCCATGTGGCAGCTTCTTGTTATTGTTGCTAGATACACTACAGTGTGTGTGTGTATATGTGGACACCCCTTGAAATTAGTGGATTCGGCTATTTCAGCCACACCGTTGCTGACAGGTGTATAAAATCGAGCACACGGCCATGCAATCTTCGTAGACAAACATTGGCAGTAGAATGGCCTTACTGAAGAGCTCAGAGACTTTTAACGTGGCAATGTCATAGGATGCTCCCTTTTAGTTTGTCATATTTCTGCCCTGCTAATCTGCCCCGGTCAACTGTAAGTGTTGTTATTGTGAAGTGGAAACGTCTAGGAGCAATAACGGCTCATCAGCGAAGTGGTAGGCCACACAAGCTCACAGAACAGGACCGCCAAGTGCTGAAAATCTTCTGTCCTCGGTTGCAACACTCACTACCGAGTTCCAAACTGCTTCTGGAAGCAACGTCAGCACAATAACTGTTCATCAGGCGCTTCATAAAATGGGTTTCTGTGGCCGAGCACTCGCACACAAGCCTAAAATCACCATGCACAATGCCAAGAGTCGGATGGAGTAGTGTAATGCACGCCGCTATTGGACTCTGAACCAGTGGAAATGTGATGAATCATGCTTCACCATCTTGAAGGACGAATCTGAGTTTGGCGGATGCCAGGAGAACGCTACCCGCCCCAATGCATAATGCCAACTGTAAAGTTTGGTGGGAAATCTTAACGCTACAGCATGCAGTGACATTCTAGAACATTCTGTGTTTCCAACTTTGTGGCAACAGTTTGGGGAAGGTCTTTTCCTGTTTCAGCATGACAATGTCCTCGTGCACAAAGCGAGGTCCAGACAGAAATAGTTTGTCGAGATCAGTGTGTAAGAACTTGAACACCTTTTGGGATGAATTGGAACACCGACTGCAAGCCAGGCCTAATCACCCAACATGAGTGCCCAACCTTACTGATTTTCTTGTGGCTGAATGGAATGATGTCCCCACTGCAATGTTCCAACATCTATTGGAAAACCTTCCCAGAAGAGTGGAGGCTGTTATAGCTGCAAAGGGGGGACCGACTCTAAATTAAAGCCCATGATTTTGGAATGAGATGTTAAACGAGCAGGTGTTCACATACTTTTGATCATGTAGTATATGTTGATCTGAGCCTTGCTGTTAGAAAACCACTACAGTGTCTCACTTTTGGCTGTCGCAGATGCCCTTTCCCTGACTATATTCACCGACTTTCAACTACAGTCAGCCCGCTTGAACACCCAGTGTGAGTGAGAAGGGGTTTGGTATGACTGAGCGGTTAGGGGTGTTCCATGTGTGTGGGGTATATTTGTGTTGTTGGCCAATCTGACATTTTATTTTTCCTCAACGCAAAAGACTAAAGAAGTTGAGCGTGATTGATTGCCCAGAGTAATTTGGAATGACAATGGATACAATGCGCTGTTTCTTGAAGCAGCAATTCACATATCCATCGCTAAGTGATCCAGTCACTGCCGTATATGGCTTTAGACACAGAATTGTGATTCTCTTAGTTAGATTTTCACACTTGCTTTTTGTTTTCAAGAATTGTGTTTTCAGATATGGCGCAGGTCACGGGGAACCGAGCTGCCAGGAATGTTTATTGTTACGCAAATGAGAAAGCGGGGGAGAGAACGGTGGGCTGAGAAGAACTCAACGTTCGCTTTCCACATCATTACATTTTAATACTCTATCCCTGTTCTGGATAAAACCTTACATTTACTTTCCCTGTCTCTAAATATTCAAATAGAGAGGACAGGATAGTTTGACACTGCTCCCAGCCTGGAGTTACTTTTCATCTAGTTTCTCTCTGTTCAATAGCTTTTGTCTCTTGAGGAAAAAGACTAGCTGGCAGGACATTCCATATTCAGGGTAATTCTCTGTGTGTAGATCTACGTTGAGCTCAGTAATAGTGTTTTGATTTAAAAAGACCTGTTCTTGTTGTCAGTTGAAATGCTCACCTGAGTGTGCAGGCAGATCCCAAATTGCACCCTATTCCTTATAGGAAATATGGTGTCATTTGAGAGTGGAATGTAGCCATAGTTTTTCAGCTGGATAACTATTTAATCATGTTATTCCAGATGTATTCATAAGTGGTGCCTTTGAATCGAGACCGTCCGTCTGTGCACTGCCAACAACTATAACAAGTTAAATGGACATGTTATTTATTTTCACATTTCCAAACAAGTGTAAAAGTACCTTACAGCTCAGCATTTCTCCGCTCGCAAAAAAATGAATTCAACTAAGCAGGTTAGGGTTTTTATTGTACTTGGACCAACTCGGGAAATGTTTCCTCTGAAATTGGTTGTGTTGGTTGGTGTGCTATAAGGACAATATGGTTTGCCAGGACAGGGGAAAGTGAAAACACAAATGTGATCTCAGAAGTACATTGTAGGTTTCCACAGTATTCAAATATCCTTTTACCCTTGAGCAAAGCAATTTTACATGAATTATCGATTATTAATATAATTATTGATAATTATAGAGGAGCAAAGACTGCTCTTTAGAGACTGACAACACAATTAGTCACTAAGCTAAGGGCAAAACATTGGGTGTTTCTCTAAATGCATACTACCGTATTCCCGAGCACGCAAATTGGAGTACAGCAGGGTCGGAGTATGAGTCCAAATCATAGTAAGTCTATAGGGCTAACTAGCTAGCTCCTACTGTTAGCTAGCCAGATGACCATGCATAATTCTTAGCTAGCTACCCACAAAGATTTGACATGCCTAACTTGCATAACATTAGTTTTAGGTCATTTTTGTCTGTTGAGCTATCTGGTTAGCTATATTTTAATTGTCATATTGTAGCTAACTGATGGTTATGAAGTAAAATGTTTGCTTTGTGTACTGTATATCATGTTTAGTCATTATTGACATTTTCCTGGCTGGAAGAAGGTTCAGTGAATGTGTAAGTCTGTAGTAACTCAACAGTGCTAACTAGCTAGTTAGCTAGCTACAAAAAATGTACATCTACCTTGCATAACCTTAGCTTTAGGTCATTTTAGCTAGCTAGATTATGATTTACATATAGCTAGCTGATAATTATGAAGTAGAACTTTTTTGCATATCTTGTTTAATCTCCATTGTTGCCATTGTCTTGGCTCTAAGAAGGTTCAGTAAATGGGAGGTGCAGTGTGAGATAATATAGTTGGTGCTGCTCAAACAGTGGAGGCTGCTGAGAGGAGGACGGCTCATAGTAATGGTTGGAATGGCGTCAATGGATAGGTATCAAAAATGTGGTTGATACCATTTCAGCCATTACTATGAGGCATACTCCCCTCAGCAGCCTCCACTGTTCTCAAATGTAATGTTTTATGTGTTCTCCACACTCTCGTCCTCACAAGAACATACTCAAGAACATCCTCGATGAATGCACTCGGAGCATGGTAGTTGACGACTGTTGCTCATCTAATGATTAAAGTTTCTAATTGCGTGATTAACTGAATCAAACCATTATTAACTCATTAACCTGGGGCACCATGGGAAAACTAGTTTTATTGAGTTTCTATTTCCCAAATTAACTCAAAGAATATCGATTTTTACAACAGCCGCTAATTAACCAGTTACCTCTACCATCTCGTTCTGAACGTCGTATAGTCCGTGAATCTACACGGACCCGGGTCTCACCGATGAGTTCGTACCACACCAATCTTAGTTGAATATTTATTTACTAAAAAGCTAAAAGGATGATAAAAGATACACATTTTAGGCTATTGATTAGAACTTAGTATAACGGGCCAACACACTATGGTGTGTGTTACCCAAAATGGGGATTTCAAAGAGAGAGAGAAAAAAGAAAGTACACGAGAGAAATATACATTTGGGTGAATTTGTCAGCTATACTATTCTAACCCTAGCCTTGTCTCAAACTGCCGCTCTTATGGGTCAGAATATAATGATGTAATTACGTGGGGGAGGTCTCCGAGGATTCTCTGCGTGGACCGTTCAGCTGCTCGATGATGCACTTCTCCGGCGCGTCTTTCTGGTCGTCCTCACGATGTCAGTGTCCTTTTGGCTTAGGAGTCTGTTCCCTCACCCTTGCTATGGAAGGGGTCTTCTGAGGACAGACAGCTCTGTAGCTCAGAGCTCACAGTGTTGGAATGAAACCGTGTAGATACCACGATTCGATGGGAGATGGAGGCTAGGTGGTTCAACTTGAATTCACCCGCTTAGACACAGCTACTCATCCATAGCTTGGGTAGAATAATATTTATTTGTCTTCAAACTTGCGTTGCGTTTTGGGTTTGTTGACTTTTTAGACATTGGCTGCAGCTTGGGTTACGTAGTCTTCTCTGGAAAATCTTTACTCACAGGTTTTATATCCTTGGGTCAGAAGTGGGCATAACCGCCTTTAGGGCAATTCTCTGGGCGTACCAAGTTAAGAGGGCAAGGTCTAGACTTGACTCAAATCCAATTTTAGACAACTAACTTCACATTTCATCTTCCCCAAAACATTATCTTTGATTTGGACATTTTCCATACAACGTACAATGTATAAACATCAAACATATACTAGGAAAACTCTTCACGTTACAATGTTTTCGTAATAACGTCATCTATTAACCTTTAGAAACAAAACAAAAATGACATACATTTTCATATTCCATTTATCGTCATGACCGCCATTGTGGCTGACGGAAACCATTGTTCCAAAGTCCCTTTATTTCATGTGTAATGTCCTGAGGCTGGTTCTCCACGACAAAGGAACTTGTCTGTGGCCCGAGATTTATCAGGGGCGTGAGGGGTCATGAAACCCCCACATCTTCAGACCCCTAGATCTCTCCTCCTCTGTTTGGGGATGAGAGATAATCTGTAGGGTTGTGGTCTCCTGTAACCTGACCTGATCAGGACAGTCATGACAGTAGTATGCATATTGACAAACACCCAATAATACTTATAAAAACATAGTTTTTTCCTGAAACCACTGTCTAGAGGGAGTATGGAGGAACATGTGTTTTTGAACGCTTGTTTTGGAGTGGCTTCTCCATACATGTGGCTGTCTTCCAGTTCAGTGTGACTCACAGGGTGGATTCGGAGAAGACCAGTGGCTGTACCAGACTGACTTTTTATTTTATTTTCTCCAGACTTTGCTGTCTGTCACTTCCTCTACAGGCAGAGCAGGCATATTGAATAATGCTTCAACAGAAAACACATTCTGCAGAAGCCCAACAGATTCCATTTGAAGTACATCAAGTCAAAAGCTATACACTTGGCTTTAGGTTTGTGTTAAATTAGGTAATCTCAGTGTACTGTCATCAGCTAGTCCGAATAGGCTCACACCTACTGAATTACTCCGAGGTCCCTAAAGTCATGAATGGGCAAGGAACAGCCCACGACCAGACATCTGCTGAAATCAGGCCTTGCCACACACACACACACACACTCGTGAGGACAAAAGAGCTTAAATCAGGGTGATGGAGCAGAGCAGCAGGGCTGTGACCTGACTATGGAAATGAATGTAGAGCTGTCAGCTCAACGGAGTCAGACACATAGGGAGGGAGAAGCAGCTGATCAGTATGACCAACACAACAAGAGCGTCAGATTAAGATTAAACCTCTCTCTCTCTCTCGTGTCACAATTACCTCAATGTCCATTGTCCATGAGATGCCAGAATCATCAGTGTGGATAGGTATTCTTGATTGTCACTTCTGTGAATCAAAGGTAATGGAGTTTGGTTATGGTAATTTCTGTTAATGCATTCAATATATATTATTATTCCTTTAACCGTTCTCATTATCAGAGTAGACACATTGTTTGCAGAGCGACACAACCTATACAACACCGTTTTGGTTT